>NC_037673.1:134467501-134519708 GCF_003255815.1 Theropithecus gelada | reverse complement strand
TTAGTAGAGACGGGGTTTCACCGTGTTAGCCAGGATGGTCTCGATCTCCTGACCTCGTGATCCGCCCATCTCGGCCTCCCAAAGTGCTGGGATTACAGGCTTGAGCCACCGCGCCCGGCCTAAAATAGCTTTTATGAACTTGAAATGGAAAATTATTTTGATGTAGGAGACAAGGGAGAGGCTTAAAAAATTTTTTTTTTAAAGAAAAAATTAGGCCAGGCACAGTGGCTCACACCTGTAATCTCAGCACTTTGGGAGGCTGATGCAGGAGGATTGCTTGAGCTCAGGATTTTGAGACTAGCCTGGGCAACATGGTGAAACCTCATCTTTACAAAAAATAAACAAAATTTACTGGGTGTGGGGGCATGCACCTGTAGTCCCAGCTACACAGGAGGCCAAGGCAGGAGGATTGCTTGAACTTGGGAAGTGAAGGTTACAGTGAGTTATGATCATGTCACTACACAGCCTGGGTGACAGAGCAAGACCCTGTCTCAAAAAACAAAACAAGAAAAAAAAGAAGGCCGGGCACGGTGGCTCAAGCCTGTAATCCTAGCACTTTGGGAGGCCGAGGCGGGTGGATCACAAGGTCAGGAGATCAAGACCATATTGGCTAACATGGTGAAAACCCATCTCTACTAAAACTACAAAAAATTAGCTGTGCATGGTGGTGGGCGCCTGTAGTCCCAGCTACTCGGCAGGCTGAGGCAGGAGGATGGTGTGAACCTGGGAGGCGGAGCTTGCAGTGAGGCGAGATCGCACCACTGCACTCCAGCCTGGGCAACAGAGCAAGACTCCGTCTCAAAAAAAAAAAAAGAAAAGAAAAAAATTATTTTGAAGTTTGTGATCTTTGTTTCTTTTTCACGTCTCTTAGGGGATTGTTTATGTCAAGCTTGTCTAATCCCTAGCCTGCAGCCCAGGACAGCTTTGAATAGGGCCAAACACAAATTCTTAAAACATTATGAGATTTATGCATTGACTTTTTTTTTCTTTTCTTTTCTTTTCCAGCTCATCAGCTATTGTTAGTGTATTTTAGGTGTGGTCCAAGACAATTCTTCTTCTTCCAGTGTAGCCCAGGGAAGCCAAAAGATTGGACACTCTGGTTTATATAATTGTCTCATCTTTGTATAGATAATTATAGGACTAAAGAACACATTTTCAAATCTTAATGGGGGGCTGTTCTTTTTAACAGGAAACCAAAGAAAAATTAATTTTTTTTTTTTTGAGGTAGGATCTCACTCTGTTGCCCAAGTTAGAGTGCAATGGTGTGATCTTGGCTCACTTCAGCCTACGCCTTCTGGGCTCAGGTGATCTCACCTCAGCCTCATGAATAGCTGGGAACACAGGTGTGCACCACCACACCCAGCTGATTTTTTTGTATTTTTGTTAGAGACGGGGTTTCGTCATATTGCCCAGACTGGTCTTGTACTCCTGGACTCAAGCGATCCCCTACCTAGGCCTCCCAAAGTCCTGGGATTATAAGAATGAACCACTGCATCTGGCATGAAGTGAATTACATTTTAAAGCAGAAAAACAAAGTTGTTTTTATCTGTGACTCCTGGCCTCAAGTGATTCTCTTGCCTCAGCCTTTCAAAGTGCTGAGATTATAGGCATGAGCCACTATGCCCAGCAAAGTTATTTTTGTTATGGTAATAAATAAATTGTTCTTTTTCCGGCCTGTGTCAGATCCATCTGTTGAGAGAATATAGTATGAACTGTTTTTTTTTTTTTTTCTTCAGTGTATTTCAGATCCACCTAGTTGTCTCTGGTAAGGCAAAACTAGTAATTATTCTAGCGTTTTTTGTCTAAGATATACAGCTGAACCAGGCATATATATATATATATATATATAATTTTTTTTTAAACAGCAGATTTCTTTTTTTTTTCTCATAGAGACAGGGTCTTGCTTTGTTGCCCAGGCTGGGTCTTGAACTCCTGGCTTCAAGTAGTCCCACCTCAGCCTCCCAAAGTGCTGGGATTATAGGCCTGAGCCACTGTGCCCAGCCTAGATTTCAATTTTTGGTACACAAATAGGATACCATTTAAAATGTAGATTGGTGAGGAATGCCTTCATTTGCTTTTCTATAACTCCTTAAGTATGAGCAATAGCGTGCTAAGATGACATATTGTGACTGTACAAACAGCAGGAAATCTACAATCTGAGACTTTTTTTTTTTTTTTTTTTTGAGACAGAGTCTCACTCTGTCACCCAGGCTGGAGTGCAGTGGCGCGATCTTGGCTCACTGCAAGCTCCGCCTCCTGGGTTCATGCCATTCTCCTGCCTTAGCCTCCCAAGTAGCTAGGACTACAGGCACCCGCCACCATGCCCGGTTAAGTTTTCTTTGTATTTTTAGTAGAAATGGGGTTTCACCGTGTTAGCCAGGATGGTCTCAATCTCCTGACCTCATGATCCGCCCACCTTGGCCTCCCAAAGTGCTGGGATTACAGGTGTGAGCCACTGCACTGGGCCCAATCTGAGACATTTTATCTTATGGCAGTTCACAGTCTTGGATGGTAAATTCCACATTCTTACCTTAGAATTTAGATTAAATATGAAATCTTTATTAGAAAGCAGTAGATATCCAGCCTGGGCAACATAGTAGGACCTTGTCTCTACAACAAATACAGAAATTAGTTGCAGGGTGTGGTGGCATGTGCCTAGAGTCCCAGCTACTTGGGAGCCTGAGGCAGGAGGATTGCTTGAACCCAGCAGGTTGAGGCTGCAGTGAGCCATGATCACACTACTGCACTTCAGCCTGGGCAACAGAGCAAGACCCTGTCTCAAAAAAAAAATTGGCTGGGCATGGTGGTTCATGCCTGTAATCCCAGCACTTTGGGAGGCTGAGGCAGATGGATTACTTGAGGCCAGGAGTTTGAGCCCAGCCTGGCCAACATGGCAAAACCCTGACTCTATGGAAAATATGAAAATTAGTTGCACTTTTAGTCCCAGCTACTTGGGAGGCTGAGGCAGGAGAATTGCTTGAACCTGGGAGGCAGAGGTTGCAGTGAGCTGAGATCATGCCACTGCACTCCAGCCTGGGCAACAGAGCAAGACTCTGTCTCAGAAAAATAAAATTAAAAAATTAAAAGAGAAAGCAATAGATATTAATAACTAACTCTGCTTGGCCAGATAACTTAAGGGGAGATAAAAAGCTTCAGGTATTAATTAGGAGCATGTCTTAAGAAAACCTCAGGCCGGGCGCGGTGGCTCAAGCCTGTAATCCCAGCACTTTGGGAGGCCGAGACGGGTGGATCACGAGGTCAGGAGATCGAGACCATCCTGGCTAACACGGTGAAACCCCGTCTCTACTAAAAAAAAATACAAAAAACTAGCCGGGCGCGGTGGCGGGCGCCTGTAGTCCCAACTACTCGGGAGGCTGAGGCAGGAGAATGGCGTGAACCCGGGAGGCGGAGCTTGCAGTGAGCTGAGATCCGGCCACTGCACTCCAGCCTGGGCGGCAGAGCGAGACTCCATCTCAAAAAAAAAAAAAAGAAAACCTCATTACCCACCTGGGGGAGATAGAATATTATTTGTGAAGTTACTGTCTCTTTTCTTCATGTTTTATCCCCATAGGACTGATCTAAGCCAGGATGACCCAGTTCAGGATCATTTGCTATTTAAGAAGACTCTCCTGCCAGTCTGGAAGATGATTGCCAGTCACAGGTAGGTCTCCAAAGTGGTAATAGGATTATGTTCAGAACTGAAGTAGTAATACATATTGGGGTTTAAGCATAAAAGGAGATATGTTCATCCCTCAAATGAGCCATAGTTAAAAGGCAGATTCTATATCTAAGCCTGATTTATCCCAAAGTACCCACAGCTGCTTTCACAAGTCTGTACAGGAAATAGTTGCTGTGCCATTTGAATTGCCTCTAGAAAGTGGCTCCTATTACATAACATTTATATTTAAAATGCATATTCTTTTCAATCTGGTGGATTCTCTTTTTTCACAGAGACAGTGCCTCGGGAACTCTGAACAAATTTCTGAGCCCTAGATCAATATATTGTAATAATATATATTTTATAGTTTTTTTTTTTTTTAACTCTCTGGCAAGGGGGAAGAAATAGATTTTTTCCGAATGGTGATCATAGTCTGCATTCTTCTAAAGGAAGTGTACTAAGAACTGAGCTACTCTTCTCGTTTAGAATGCCTTGCTAGGGTTTCTTTACCCTCTCTGGGTTTGTCCCTTAACAGGTTCAGCAGTCCATTTCTGAAGCCTGTGTCAGAAAGGCAGGCCCCAGGGTACAATGATGTGGTAAAAAGGTCAGTGATAAAGGGGTAAAGAAAGGTTGGTTGCTTTTATATCTGCGTTTTCATTTTTTATTTCCCATCTGTTATTTTTATTACTTACAAACTCAAGATATGTTTCATAGCCAAACAAGTTTATGAAGTTATGATGAGCTCAGTATCATATCTTCATTTAAGAAGGAATGCAGGAAACAAAAGGATGATACAGGCTTTTTATTTTGTACTATTCACTTTTAAGTAACATGATCCATTCTCTCTCTTTCTCTCTCTCTCTCTCTCTATATATATATTTTTTTAACAGGGTCTCACTCTGTTGCCAAGCTGGAGTGCAGTGGTACAGTCTTGGCTCACTGCAACATCCGCTTCCCAGGCTCAAGCGATTCTCCAGCCTCAGCCTCCCAAGTAGCTAAAACTATAAGCATGAGCCACCAGGTCCCGCTAATATTTGTATTTTTTTGTAGAAACGGAACTTTGCCGTGTTGCCCAGACTGGTCTTGAATTCCTGAGCTCAAGCATTCTGCCTGCCTAGGCCTTCCAAAGTGCTGGGATTACAGGTGTGAGCCTTGGTGCCCAGCCTGCTCATTAATTATCATCTTAAATTAGCCTTTGGTTGTTTCTGACACTATTCTTTTTTTTTTTTTTGAGACGGAGTCTGGCTCTGTTGCCCAGGCTGGAGTGCAGTGGCCGGATCTCAGCTCACTGTAAGCCCCGCCTCCCGGGTTCACGCCATTCTCCTGCCTCAGCCTCCTGAGTAGCTGGGAGTACAGGCGCCCGCCACCTCACGCGGCTTTTTTTGTATTTTAGTAGAGACGGGGTTTCACTGTGTTAGCCAGGATGGTCTCGATCTCCTGAACTCGTGATCCGCCCGTCTCGGCCTCCCAAAGTGCTGGGATTACAGGCTTGAGCCACCGCGCCCGGCCTCTGACACTATTCTTTTGGAGCCAAACTTTAAAAGGAACTCTGTATTTATTCAGTTAGTTAGTTATAGATATACTAAGGCACAGATGTCAATCCAAACGGAAGTTATGCACAGTGGTTGACTGTAGTACTGTGTCCGGAATTGGTTCCTTCTGGTGGGTTCTTGGCCTCGCTGACTTCAAGAATGAAGCCACAGACCCTCACGGTGTTACAGTTCTTAAAGATGGTGTGTCTGGAGTTTGTTCCTTCAGATGTTCAGATGGGTCCAGAGTTTCTTCCTCCCAGTGGGTTCGTGGTCTTGGTGACTTCAGGAGTGAAGCCACAGATGAGTGTTAAAGCTCTTAAAGGTGGCACATCTGGAGTTGTTTGTTCCTCCTAGTGGATTCATGGTCTGGCTGGCTTCAGGAGCCAAGCTGCAGATCTTCAGGGTGAGTGTTACAGCTCATAAAGACAGTGCGTGTGGACCCAAAGAGTGAGCAGCGGCAAGAATTAATGCAAAGAGTTAAAGAACAAAAGTTTCCCACCATGGAAGGGGACCCCACCAGGTTGAAAGTGCTGGCTCGGGTGGCCAGCTTTTATTCCCTCATTTGGCCCTGCCCACATCCTACTGATTGGTCCATTTTACAGAGTGCTGATTGGTCCATTTTACAGAGTGCTGATTGGTCCGTTTTTACAGAGTGCTGATTGGTGCATTTACAAACCTTCAGCTAGACACAGAACACTGATTGGTGTGTTTACAGTCCTTTAGCTAGACAGAAAAGTTCTCCAAGTCCCCACCTGAAGAAGGCCAGCTGGCTTCACCTCTCAGTATTTTGGGATTTTATTTTTATTTTTTATTTAACTTTTTTTTTTTTTTTTGCCAGGCATGGTGGCTCACGCCTGTAATCCCAGCACTTTGGGAGGCTGAGGTGGGCAGATCACGAGGTCAGGAGATCGAGACCATCCTGGCTAACATGGTGAAACCCCATCTCCACTAAAAAAAAAAAAATTAGCCAGGCGTGACTGTAGTCCCAGCTACTTGGGAGGCTGAGGGAGGAGAATAGTGTGAACCTGGGAGGCAGAGCTTGCAGTGAACCGAGATCATGCCACTGCACTCCAGCCTGGGCAACAAAGCGAGACTTCGTATCAAAATAAATAAATTTAAAAAATTGAGACAGGGTCTCACTCTGTTGCTGAAGTGCAGTGGTGCAATCATGGCTCACTGCAGCCTTGACTTCCTGGGCTCAAGCAATCTTCCCACTTCAGTCTCCTGAATAGCTGGGACTATAGGCATGTGCTACTGCACTTAGCTAATTTTAAAATTTATTATTTTTAAAATTTTTACTTATTATTTTTTGAGACAGGTCTCACTCTGTCGCTCAGGCTGGAGTGCAGTGGCACATTTCATGGATAACTTAGCCTCAACTGCCCAGGCTCAAGCAATCCTTCCACCTCAGCCTCCCTAATAGCTGGGTCTAGAGGTGTGTGCCACCATGCTCAGCTAATTTTTGTATTTTTTTGTAGACATAGAGTTTTACCATGGTGCCCAGGCTTGTCTCGGACTCCTGGGCTCATGTAATTCACCCACCTCAGCCTCCCAAAGTGCTGGGATTACAGGTGTGAGCCACTGTGCCTGGCCTGATTTTTTTATTGTAATAAAATTTTTTCTTTGTTTGAAATGTTATTTTTCTTCAGAATATCACTAAGGAGGAATTTTTTAATTTTTTGTAGATATGGGGTCTCACTATATTGCCCAGGTTGGTCTTAAATTCCTAGTCTCAAATGATCCTTCCACCTTGGCCTTCCAAAATGCTGGGATTACAGGCAGGTAATCCCAGCCTATTTTGCATTTTTTATTTTCTTTTGAGACAGAGTCTCGCTCTGTCACCAGACTGGAGTGCAATGATGAGATCTCGGCTTACTGCAACCTCTGCCTCCCAAGTTCAAGCAATTCTCCTGCCTCAACCTCCCGAGTAGCTGGAACTACAGGCGTGCGCTACCACGCCCAGCTAATTTTTGTATTTTTAGTAGAGATGGGGTTTCACCATGTTGGCCAGGATGGTCTCAATCTCTTAACCTCATGATCCTCCTGCCTCTGTCTCCCAAAGTGCTGGGATTACAGGTGTGAGCCACCATGCTTGGCCTATTTTGGATTTTTATAGCATAGGTCATCTAAAATGCTGTCATAAACCTGTATGGTAATAGAGTGTAAAAGTTCATGATAGGACCTTTGGAGAGTCACTTGTCTGTGCTGCTGTAGTACAATACCACAGGCTGGATAATTTATAAAAAATAGAAACCTATTTCTCTTTGTTTTGGTTCTGGAGTCTGGGAAGTCCAAGATCAAGGCACTGGTAGTTTTGGTGTGTGAGGTGGGTTACTCTCTGCTTCTAAGGTGATGCCTTGTTGTATTCTGCAGAGGGGACGAACACTGTATCCTCACATGGCAGAAGGGACAGAAGGGTAAGAGGGCACTCTCTTCGATATGGAGCCCTTTTATAAGGATGCTAATCCCATTCATGAAGGCAGAGTACTCATGAGTTAATTACCTCCCAGAGGCCCCACCTCTTAATACTGTTGCACTTGGGATTAAGTTTCAATATGAATTCCAGAGGGGATACCATCATTCAAACAGCAGCGACAGAATGATACCATCGTTCAAACAGCAGAGACAAACTTCTTTAGGTATGAGGAAACTAAAGCTCAGAGGTGCTTGGTCATGACTTGCTCGTGATCAACCAACAGTTAATAGCAGAGCTAGAACTAAGCCCCAGATTCTTACCTGCAGTTCGGTCTTCTTTCTACACTGCTGTGCCTTCTCTTATATATCTACTTTCTGTGTTTCATTAATATTGTTTTAATATTCACTTGATCCTTTTTTCATCTCCATGAAAGGAGAAAAAATTATTCTTAGCTTTTTATTTGTGCAGTAAGAGAAGTAGATTAAATAATATATGACTGTACATTGTAAACAGCACCAATGATAAGTTTATCACACAGTAGTTATTTGCTGTTTACAACTTTGGTACCTGGGGCCAGCACTGCTCCTCTGATCGTATAATGGCTTGACCTGTGGGCTCTGGAGTCGGGCTGCCTCTGAATTGGAATTTAGGCTGTGTGCCTTTCAGTGAGTACTTAACCTCTTTAGATTTCAATTTCTTCATCTGTCAAATGGAGATAATAAGGCCAAGGGCGGTGGTTCATGCTTTGGGGTAATCCCAGCACTTTGGGAGGCCAAGGAAGGTGGATCACCTGAGGTCAGGAGTTCGAGACTAGCCTGACCAACATGGTGAAACCCTGTCTCTACTAAAAATACAAATATTATGGCCGGGCGTGGTGGCTCACACTTGTAATCCCAGCACTTTGGGAGGTCTAGGTGGGCGGATCACGAGGTCAGGAGATTGAGACCATGGTGAAATCTCATCTCTACTAAAAATACAAAAAATTAGCCGGGCGTGGTGGTGGGCGCCTGTAGTCCCAGCTACTTTGGAGGCTGAGGCAGGAGAATGGCATGAACCCAGGAGGCAGAGCTTACAGTGAGCTGAGATCGTGCCACTGCACTCCAGCCTGGGAGAGAGAGCGAGACTCCGTCTCAAAAAAAAGCAACAACAACAACAAAAAAACCAAGAATTAGCTGGGCATGGTGGCACACACCTGTAATCCCAGTTATTCTGGAGGCTGAGGCAGGGGAATCGCTTGAACCTGGGAGGCAGAGGTTGCAGTGAGCTGAGATTGCTCCATTGCAATGGAGCAACCAGAGTGAAACTCCGACTTTAAAAAAAAGTGCAACAAGAGTGAAACTCTGACTTTAAAAAAAAAAAAAAAGGAGATATTAATGATACCTACCTTACAGGTTTATTGAAAGGATTGAGTTAGTATAGAAATACAGTGTTTGGCCTATTGTAAACAGGCAAATTTTTTTTTTTTTTTTTTTTTTTTTTGAGACAGAGTCTCGCTTAGTCGCCCAGGCTGGAGTGCAGTGGCGCGATCTCGGCTCACTGCAAGCTCCGCCTCCCGGGTTCACGCCATTCTCCTGCCTCAGCCTCCCGAGTAGCTGGGACTACAGGCGCCCGCCGCCTCGCCCGGCTAATTTTTTGCATTTTTAGTAGAGTCGGGGTTTCACCGTGTTAGCCAGGATGGTCTCGATCTCCTGACCTTGTGATCCGCCCGCCTCGGCCTCCCAAAGTGCTGGGATTACAGGCGTGAGCCACCGCGCCCGGCATAAACAGGCAAATATTAACTGCTGTTGCTATTTTATTATCTGATGAGGGTTGTTATCTTTGTTACTGTTTTCATTAAGAACTGGTTAGTTCTTCAAGAGAACATGTTAGGTTATCATGTTCCACACAAAGGTTTGATTTTCTTTATTTTTTCTTGGTCACCTGCAGACCCATGGACTTAACTAGCCTGAAGAGAAATCTCTCTAAAGGTCGGATTCGCACCATGGCCCAATTCCAGCGAGACCTGATGCTGATGTTCCAAAATGCTGTAATGTACAATGACTCTGATCATCACGTATACCATATGGCTGTGGAGATGCGGCGAGAAGTCCTGGAGCAGATTCAGGTAGTGTATGTAGAGATCTGTAGCCTCTGGAATCTTGATTTCAGATCAAGATTCTATGAGAATAAAGGTGATTTTGAGGTGACTTTGTGTTCTCAGAGTTTACTTTTAAAGGTGATTAAGGCCCTGAAGGATTGATAATGTGCCAGCTGGTTTGGAAAACCCTGAGCCTCACAGTAAGTCCAGCTTTGATAGTGAAGTCGTCTACGAATGCAGGCAGCAGTGAAGAGCTCTCAAGAGAGCTGAGGATAGACAAGTAATGGGAATTCCCGCTTCCGGAGCCTCAAGTCAAGGGCTAAACTTCAAAGAGGCTGGAGTCACTGTGTATTTTTTGGTTGCTTCATCTGTTGATATTAATGTATGTTCACACTTTCCCATCTTTAGGGGATAAGATATAGTAGCTAGAAGACATTTGTGGGTTTCTTTTCTGGGTAGCATCATACTTTAAAGAAAAAAGTATAGTTGAGTCTATTTGCCAAAAAAAAAAAAAAAAACTTGCAATACTTCAGCGTTCAGGGTTCATAATAGCTTGCTATGTGTTCCTTAACCCTTTAGGTACTGAATATTTGGTTAGACAAAAGAAAAGGCTCAAGTAGTCTGGAAGGGGAACCAGCCAATCCAGTGGATGATGGAAAACCTGTTTTCTAACCTGCAGCTGCTATCCTGACTTTTTCTAGAGTTTCAACCTCTCCCCGAACTCTGACCTACAGAGGATCCTGGGACTTCTTTGCCATGTCCCTACTTTCTTTTCAAATAAGAATAATGCCTTAACTCACAACCAACGAGTCAAAGATGCATGTGGACATAATATAAAGAAAAAAAGGGGAAGCTGAGGTTTGGGTTTATGCCATAAATGTTGCCCACATCTTTGTTCCATAGGCTTGATTTAAAGACAATTCGATTAGATATTTTACTAAGCCTTTTACTCTATAAATAAATGTCTTTACACAAACGGAATATTGCTTTTTAATGACTAGATAAGCTGAGCATAGAGGGGACAGCATCATCCAGCGAAATGAAGGTATCTGACATGGGTCTTCTTACATTTACCACCTGGAAAGGAATTGGGGGGGGTTCTTATCATTTATAGAGTAGGGATAATTGCAGCATCCTTCAGACTGGCAGAAGGATGACATAAGTTATGAGTGAAATGTCAGAAAACATCTAGTGATCTAAGATTCACAAGGAGAATAAAAATGACTGGCTGGTTCCCTTTGGTTAAAACGAACTGGCCAGATGCTGCAAGGCTCCTTGCTGGGATTGGCCCTCTGCAGCCACCGTCCTCACGCTGGGGCCTCAGGTCTCCTAGCAACAAGTTGTAGCATACGAGGACGGCCGCGGAGGTGAGTACTTAAGAGTCAAATTCAGAATTTGCAGGTGCAATCCAGAAAGTCCCCGCGGACCCAGAGGCCCTGCTTTCCAATTAGGCCTGACCCTATGCACAGAGAGGTCCCTGCGGGACAGGGTCGCTTCACAGAGGCAGCCGACCGAGGCTGCTCACGCCCCGCTGTAGTGGTGTGTGGTTGCCCACCAGTCACCGCCCCCTCGAGCCCCCACCACCACCCGCCCCACCGCCCTCTGCTGCCTGAGGCTGTCGCTGGTTCCACACCTTCGGTCGCCCCTTGGCCTCTGGTCATGTGAGCCCATAGTCCTTTCCGCCTCGGTGACGGCGTGTACGAAAAGCCGAGGCTCGATTTGGACATAGTAGGAATCCTATTATTGAGACCCTGTATATAGAAAAATATGGCAGTTTCTACCTTCATCAGTTAATAAAATCAAGTACCTACTATTGCTATTCTTAATCATAATTACATTGAATTTGCGATGGGGGGGAAATGCGTGTCATTGCAGTTGATACTGTTAAGAAACTCGCAATTTGTGCCCTGAAAAGCCATAATGGAGATATCAATGCCTCCACCTCAGATATATGTAGAAAAAACTCTGGCCATTATCAAACCAGATATTGTTGACAAAGAGGAGGAGATACAAGATATTATTCTCAGATCCGGATTCACCATTGTTCAGGTAACTTCTGGGTATGATTCATGCTTTTTTCCTCTCTGCCCTTAAAAAAAATGCTTATGTAAATGTGCCTACCCATTTAAACCCTTAGTGTTCAGCATTAAATTTAAGTTTATTCTTCTAAGTATAAAAGTTATATGTGATAGTTTTTAAGAAGATATAAAATGAGAAATAAAATGGACTTTTCCTTCACCTGTCCTCTCCCACCCCAAGTCCCAGGCTCCAGAGAGAGGCAACCTCTTAACACTTTCTGTTCTTCCAGGAGTTTTCTATGCATTTATACATATTTCCCCCCCATAAAACAGAGCAGTCCCTTTCCCTTGACCCCCTTTACAGAGTCCCTCAGATAGGATTCCAGATCAGTACATCTGAATTGATCTCACTCTTCCGAATTTCTGTGTAATATTTCCCTGTGTATTAGAACTACAATTTATTTACTTGATCCTCTATTGATGGAATTTTAGGCTATTGGTATTTTTTTCAGTTATTGCAAACATTTAATGTTTTAAGCCTTACATTTGTTCTGCAATTAGTAAACATTGTCATTCTAGGGGTTTGAAAGTGAGTATAAATAGCATTGTTAAGGATAATCAAATAGAATTGAATATTTTTAATCTTCCTCTTTTATAGTTTTTTTTTTTTTTTTTTTTTTTTTTTGAGACAGAGTCTCCCTCTGTAGCCCAGGCTGGAGTGCAGTGGTACGATCTCAGCTCGCTGCAACCTCTGCCTCCTGGGTCCCGGTTCAAGCAATTCTCCTGCCTCAGCCTCCTGAGTAGCAGGGATTACAGGCATGCGCCACCATGCCCAGCTAATTTTTGTATTTTTAGTAGAGACAGGGTTTTACCATGTTGGCCAGGGTGGTCTTGAACTCCTGACCTCGTGATCCACCCGCCTCAGCCTTCCAAAGTGCTGGAATTACAGGTGTGAACCACTGTACCTGGCCTCTTTTATAGTATTCTTATTTGAATTTCCAATTTTTTATTTTCTCACATTTATACGTGTCATATTGCTTATTCAGTCAGTATTTTTAAAAATAAAGAGAAAATGGCCGGGTACGGTGGCTTATGCCTGTAATCCCAGCACTTTGGAAGGCCGAGGTGGGTGAATCATAAGGTCAGGAGTTTGAGACCAGCCTGGCCAATATGGTGAAACCCCCTTTCTATGAAAAATACAAAAATTAGCTGGGCATGGTGGCACGCACCTGTAGTCCCAGCTACTTGGGAAGCTGAGGCAGGAGAATCGCTTGAACTCGGGAGGCGGAGGTTGCAGTGAGCCGAGATTATGCCATCGCACTCCAGCCTGGGCAATAGAGGGATATTGTCTCAAATAATAATAATTAATAAATAAATAAAATAAAGAGAAAATATCAATCTTCAGAAAAGACGTGGAATTTCAGTTGCGCTTTGAAGGACAGGTGGAGTCCGAGGGTAGGGATGGTACAAGAAAGTGTTAGGAAATATTTAATATAATTAAAGACTCAGGTAAAGAACTTTTTAGGGCCGGGCGCGGTGGCTCAAGCCTGTAATCCCAGCACTTTGGGAGGCCGAGGCGGGTGGATCACGAGGTCAGGAGATCGAGACCATCCTGGCTAACATGGTGAAACCCCGTCTCTACTAAAAATACAAAAAAAAACTAGCCGGGCGTGGTGGCGGGCGCCTGTAGTCCCAGCTACTCGGAGGCTGAGGCAGGAGAATGGCGTGAACCTGAGAGGCGGAGCTTGCAGTGAGCCGAGATCGCGCCACTGCACTCCAGCCTGGGTGACACAGCGCGAGACTCTGTCTCAAAAAAAAAAAAAAAAAAAGAACTTTTTAGTAAATGTTAGGAAAACTGGTAGCCACTGAAAAAGTTGGATCAAGTATTATATACCAGGATAAACTCCAAATGAACCTGAGATCTAAATATTTAAAAAATTAAACCATGTCAGTTCAAGAAGAAAAGATAATGGATTTGTTTTGTTGTAGGAGTAGGACAGCCTTTTTTTATTATGACTTAAGATCTAGGAGCCATGGAAGAAAAGGTTGATAAGATCATATAAACAAGGCCAGGCACTGTGGCTCCTGCCTGTAATCCCAGCACTTCGGAAGGCCAAGGCTAGTGGAACACCTGAGGTCGAGAGTTCGAGACCAGCCTGACCAACATGGAGAAACCCTGTCTCTACTAAAAAATACAAAATTAACCAGGCATAGTGGTGCATGCCTGTAATCCCAGCTACTCAGGAGGCTGAAGCAGGAGAATCGCTTGAACCTGGGAGGTGGAGGTTGCGGTGTGCCCAGATTATGCCATTGCACTCCAGCCTGGGCAACAAGAGCGAAACTCTGTCTCAAAAATAAAAAAATAAAAAAATTTTTAGGCCGGGCGCAGTGGCTCAAGCTTGTAATCCCAGCACTTTGGGAGGCCGAGGCAGGCAGATCACGAGGTCAGGAGATCGAGACCATCCTGGCTAACACAGTGAAACCCCGTCTCTACTAAAAAATACAAAAAACTAGCCGGGCGAGGTGGTGGGCACCTGTAGTCCCAGCTACTCGGGAGGCTGAGGCAGGAGAATGGCGTAAACCCGGGAGGCGGAGCTTGCAGTGAGCTGAGATCTGGCCACTGCACTCCAGCCTGGGCAATAGAGCGAGACTCCGTCTCAAAAAAAAAAATTTTAAAAGATTATATAAACAAAAAATGTCTGCATAATGAAATAAACACCATAAGCAAAGTCAAAACAAAACAAGCTTGAGGAAAAGATTTGCCACTCATAGACGACAGACTAGTCTTCCTAATATATAAAGAGCTCCTAGAAAAAGATAAAAATAAATCAGTAGAAAAGTGGGCAGAACAGATGGATGGTCACAGAAAAAGAAAATCATTTTTAAAATGTATGAAATGATGCTCAATCTTTAGGTGGGGAAAAAAGCAAGTTAAAACTACACTGAGATTCCATTTGGCAAAAATATAAAAGTAAATGGCACAACCCCTGTCAAAGGGAATCTGGCAGTTATCGACCAATACAACAGATGGACTTACCATTTAATCCAGCAGTTCTGCTCTTGGAAATCTGTCCTATAGAATTCCTTGTGCTCTTACTACCTGTCATGCGCAGAGCCCTGTTTAGTCCTGTCAGTAAGTGCCTGTATTAAGAAGAAGTGATATATATGCAGGTTATTTTTTGCGGCATTGTTTAGTTATCAACAAAAGATTGAAAATAACCCAGGTTGGGAGATTAGGAAACAGGACTAAATAAACTCTGGAGAACCCACCAAATTGCATAATGTGCAAATAATTCTAAATAGAAGAATGAGGAACCCATCTGTACTGTTACGGAAGAAAGCAAAGTGTGTAGCAAAAAGAGCAAAATAGCAAAAAAAGCAAAATCATGTGTACCAACCTTTTGTGATAGAGACAAAGTAATATATTCATGTTTGCCAATATTTGAAAAATGAAATTCTGGCGGAATAAAACAAACATTTGAAAAGGGTTACCTATTGAGGGCAAGGAAGAACTGGGTAGATTAGGACATGGATAGGAATATGATTTTTCAGTACATACTTTTTTGTATTGCTTTGAATTTTTGAATCCTGTAATTATATTACCCATTAACTTTAGAAAAAACAAATGAAGTATACAGATAAAGGTGTCCCATTTAAGTTTTTTAAAAGGCCATATTTTGGCCGGGTGTGGTGGCTCATGCCTGTAATCCCAGCACTTTGGGAGGCCAAGGTGGGTGGATCACCTGAGGTCAGGAATTCGAGACCAACCTGACCAACACGGTGAAACACCATCTCTACTAAAAATATGAAAATTACCTGGGCATGGTGGCACGTGCCTGTAATCTCAGCTACTAGGGAGGCTAGGACAGGAGAATCGCTTCAACCTGGGAGGCGGAGGTTGCAGCGAGTCAAGATCATGCCCCTGCACTCCAGCCTGGGTGACAGAGTGAGACTCTGTCTCAAAAAAGAAAAAGAAAAAGAAAAAAAAGGTCCATATTTTAAAAAATATTTAGTGACAAACTTAATAATTAAGTGGCTAGTGTTAATTATAAATTAAAAATTAGCCGGCCATGGTGGCTCAGGCCTGTAATCCCAGCACTTTGGGAGGATGAGGCGGGTGGATCACTGAGGTCAGAAGTTCAAGACCAACCTGGCCAACGTGGTGAAACCTTCTCTCTACTAAAAATACAAAATTAGGGCTGGGCACAGTGGCTCATGCCTGCAATCCCAGCAATTTGGGAGGCCGAGGTGGGTGGATCACCTGAGGTCAGGAGTGCGAGACCAGCCTGGCCAACATGGTGAAGCCCCATTTCTATTAAAAACACAAAAATTAGCTGGGCGTGGTGGTGGGAGCATGTAATCCCAGCTACTCAGGAGGCTGAGGCAGGAGAATTGCTTGAATCCGGGAGATGGAGGTTGCAGTGAGCCAAGATTTTGCCACTGCGCTCCAGCCTGGGCAACAGAGCAAGACTCCATCTCAAAAAACAAACAAACAAAAAGTAGCTGGGTGTGGTGGCGCATGCCTGTAATCCCAGCTACTCAGGAGGCAAGGCTGGAGAATCACTTGAACCCGGGAGGTGGAAGTTGCAGTGAACTGAGATTGCCTGGGCAATGTACTGAGACCAGAAAAAACAAACAAAATTTAATGTAAATATATATGACACTTTCCCTGGTTAACTTTCAGAGCGAAGGCAGCTATGGTATATCCTTCATTTTTTGCTTTTATTGCGGTAAAATATACATAACATAAAATTTATCATTTTAACCATTTTTAAGGTACATTTCAGTTGCATTAAGTACATTCACATTGTTGTACAACCATTACTACTGTCCATCTCTAGAACCTTTTCATCTTAAACTGAAACACTCTACCAAATGCTAACTCATTGCTTCCCTCTTCCCCATCCACAATAACCACTATTCTACTTGCTGTCTGTAGGAATTTGACTATTCAAGCTATCTCATTTAAGTGAAATTATGCAAGTTTTGTCCTTTGCGCTGTATGCTTTTAAAATAGGCTTGGGAGTCCATTGAACTTGAGGCTTTCCTGTCCCACCTAAGGGAAAAGCTGAAAAATTATATATCGTTTCAATAGATGGCAGTGTTGCCTTTGTTACAAACTAAGAGTTCTGTTCTGATAGTACTTGATATACTGCTCTTTGTGAAAATATTCAACCTAATTTCAGACGAGATTGGGCATGTTCAGGGTGGTATGGCTGTAGACTATCCAATATAATTTCAAAAAATTTCACCTGATCCAATTTTAAAGCAACCAATGGAATAATTGATTTAGTATCAATTTTAGTTAAAGATGAACCCTTAATTTTTAAAATTGTGCTACATTGGCTGGCATACCTGCAGAAGATAGGTTCTCCTGCTTTTTAAGGGGCAAATGGCAGATAAGGGCTTACATTTCAACAGATGAGATTTTATTTTTAAACTCAGCAAGAAAAAAAAAAACACTTAACATGCGTAATCATAAATAGTTTCATGTCTTAATTTTAGATAATAGAATTGAGGGTTATGCTAAAGCAGGTGCTCTTGTAATTTCTGACATCTTTTATTTATTCACTATATGAATTTCAATTTGAGAACAAATGTCAGCACCTTTTTCATAGTAACTGGCCCTTCACTGGTGAGAATGTTACACTTGTCCAGCAGGTCCTATTCATAGCAGAGCTGCGCCACCTAGGTAAGCGTCTTGCCAAACTTCTTGCTCTGGGCAGTTTGGTCCCTTGCTACAAACCAAGCAATTTTACCAAGTTTCTGAAGCCTGCGGAAACACGGAGTTTTGGAAAGGGCTTTAAGAGGTGGGTCACTTGGTAAAATTCACACTTACTCTCAGGAAAATCTAAGACATTTTAGAAAGACAGATTTCTGCCATAGTCATGGGGATTTTTAGCCTTCCCTTAGTGACATACCTCCATGTCTCATCATCCTTACTCCAGGCAGAGGTTCTTTGATTTCTACGTTGAATCCCTCTGTTATATTTTGAGCATTTTCCCTCCTGACCCACCTTTAGTGGAATTGAAAAAACAGTAGTAATACATTTTTTTTTCTTTTGAGACCAAGTCTCACTGTGTTGCCCCGGCTGGAGTGCAATGGCATGATTTCGGTTCACTGCAACCTCTGCCTCCTGGGTTCAAGCAAGTTTCGTGCCTCAGCCTCCCGATTAGCTGAGACTACAGGTGTGCACCACCAATTTTTGTGTTTTTTGTAGAGATGGGGTTTCGCCATGTTGCCCAGACTGGTGTTGAACTCCTGGGCTCAAGCAATCTGCCTGTCTTGGTCTCCCAGATTGCTGAGATTAGAGGCATGAGCCACTGAGCCCGGCTGGCAATAATAAATAATTTTTAAAAACCTTCAAGTTTGGGCGCAGTGGCTCACGCCTTGAAAAAAAAAAAGGCACTCAAAATAGCTGCTTCTAGAGAAAGCATGATACTTTCAAATTAGACTCAGCAACCATGATTTTTTAAAACTCGATTAATTTTTATAGTCTCATTTGTGAAGGAAATAACATCTGTTTGTCCAGAATGTTTCATAGTCTTTCAGATTGAGATACATACTAGCAACTAATTTTTTTTTTTTTTTTTTCTTAGACAGAGTCTCATTCTGTTATCCAGGCTGGCATGCAATGGCGCTATCTCGATCTTGGCTCACCACAACTTCTGCCTCCTGGGTTCAAGCAATTCTCATGCTTCAGCCTTCTGAGTAGCTGGGATTATAGACATGCACCACCACGCCTGGCTAATTTTTGTATTTTTTTTTTTTTTTGACGGAGTTTCACTCTTGTTGCCCAGGCTGGAGTGAGGTGGCATGATCTCGGCTCACTGCAACCTCCGCCTCTCGGGTTCGAGTGATTCTCCTGCCTCAGCCTCCCAAGCAGCTGGGATTACAGGTGCCCGCCACCACTCCTGGTTAATTTTTTGTATTTTTTGTATTTTTTTTTTTTTTAGTAGACACAGGATTTCATCATGTTGGCCAGGCTGGTCTTGAACTCCCGACCTCAGGTGATCCACCCGCCTCTGCCTCCCAAAGTGCTGGGATTACAGGCGTGAGCCACTGCGTCTGGCCTAATATTTGTATTTTTAGTAGAGACAGGTTTTCACCATGTTGGCTAGGCTGGTCTCGAACTCTTGACCTCAGGTGATCCACCTGTCTCTTCTTTCTCAAAGTGCTGAGATTACAGGAATGAGCCACCACACCGGCCTGATTTTTCTTTTTTCTTTTTTTTAGGCGGAGTCTTGCTGTGTCACCCAGGCTGGAGTAGAGAGGTGCAATCTTGGCTCACTGCAACCTCTGCCTCCCGGGTTCGAGCTGTTGGCCTGCCTCAGCCTCCCGAGTAGCTAGGACTACAGGCATGTACCACCATGCCCGGCTGATTTTTATTTTTATTTTTTTTTGAGGCAGAGTTTCGCTCTTGTTGCCCAAGCTGGAGTGCAATGACGTGATCTCGGCTCACTACAACCTCCGCCTCCCAGGTTCAAGCTGTTCTCTTGCCTCAGCCTCCCGAGTAGCTGGGATCACCGGCGCGTGCCACCACACCTGGTTAATTTTTTGCATTTTCAGTAGAGATGGCATTTCACCATGTTGGCCAAACTAGTCTCCAACTCCTCACCTCAGGTGATCCACTCACCTCGGCTTCCCAAAGTGCTGGGATTACAGGCATGAGCTACTGCGCCCGGCCTAATTTTTTTTTTTTTTTTTTTTTTTTTTTTTTGAGACGGAGTCTCGCTCTGTCGCCCGGGCTGGAGTGCAGTGGCCGGATCTCAGCTCACTGCAAGCTCCGCCTCCCGGGTTTACGCCATTCTCCTGCCTCAGCCTCCCAAGTAACTGGGACTACAGGCGCCCGCCATCTCGCCCGGCTAGTTTTTTGTATTTTTTAGTAGAGACGGGGTTTCACCGTGTTCGCCAGGATGGTCTCGATCTTCTGACCTCGTGATCCACCCGTCTCGGCCTCCCAAAGTGCTGGGATTACAGGCTTGAGCCACCGCGCCCGGCCTAATTTTTATATTTTTATTAGAGATGGGGTTTCACTATGTTGGTCAGACTGTTCTTGAACTCCTGACCTCAAGTGATCTGCCTGTCTTGGCCTCCCAGAGTGTTGGGATTACAAGCCTGAGCCACCTCGCCTGGCCTAATTTTTCTTCATGTTACAGTGAATCAAGATATTTATGACAGAACCAGAATAAAGAACACACATGTTCAAATGAAAAACTTTTTTACTGCATCATTATACTACATATTACTTTTTTTGTTAGTTTATTTGATACAGGGTCTGCTTTATCGCCCAGGCTGGAGTGCAATTGTGTTATCATGGCTCACTACCTCTAATGTAGTGGGGATTACAGGCACATACCACCATACCCGACTAATTTTAAAATTTTTCATAGAAACAATGTCTCCCTGTGTTGCTTAGGCTGCTCTCTAACTCCTGGCTGGGCTGAAGCGATCCTTCCGCCTTGGCCTCCCAAAATGCTGGGATTACAGGCATGAGCCACTATGCCTAGCTGTTATTTCTAAGTATGAGAAATAACTCATAATTTCTCATACTTAATGAGACCAGCTCCCAAAATAGTAACACAAATAGAGAAACATGAATTTGAAATATTAAGTCCAGTTTTATTAATTGAAGAGTTATTTACTTTAAGAAGGAGATGTGATAAATTTGTTACTAACAAACCATATGCTGAGGGAGGCTGCCTAACTGGAATAATTTTTCTTTGTTGCCCGGACTGGAGTGTAGTGGTGCAGTCTTGGCTCACTGCAACCTCCACCTCCCGGGTTCAGGCAATTCTGCCTCGGCCTTCTGAGTAGCTGGGACTACAGACACATGCCACCACGCCCAGCCAATTTTTTGAATTTTAGTAGATACGGGATTTCACCATGTTGCCCAGGCTGGTCTCGAACTCCTGAGCTCAGACAATCCGCTGGCCTCGGCCTCTCAAAGTGCTAGGACTACAGGCATGAGCCTCTGCACCTGGCCATAATTTTTCTTAAGTAGGCGAAGTAATTCCTCTTACTATCTTATTTACAACATACATTTAATTATATCCTTTTCTTTCTTCATAATACAAAGATAAACCTCGAAGTTATAATCAGATTGGTACTAGTTTCAAGTTAGTAATGATTTTAATGAGCTATCATTGAACTGTCATTTTAAATGCTTTTGTTGACTTTGTGTCTTTTATAGAGAAGAAAACTACACCTCAGCCCTGAGCAATGTAGTAACTTTTATGTGGAACAGTATGGAAAAATGTTTTTCCCCAATTTAACAGCTTACATGAGTTCTGGACCACTTGTCGCCTTGATATTAGCTAGACATAAAGCCATCTCTTATTGGTTAGAACTTTTGGGACCAAATAATAGCTTAGTAGCGAAGGAGACACATCCAGACAGGTAATTTTCAGGGTTGGGGGGATGGCAGGGAATGGAATCCATCTGTGAAAATGAAATAAAAAACCAAAACTAATTTCATTGTAATGGGAATTTTTGTTTTATTATTTGGAAGTTTTCCAAAATCAGCTTTTTTTTGGGGGGGAGGGGGTGGGGCCTGGGGGTCCATTTTACATTTTAAAGTGTTAAATGCCTATCTTAATACTACATGCCAGAAAAAGCATCAGAGAATGTCTGATTTATAGTTGATTACCCTTATTCTCTCAACCTTTAAACTGCCACTGAAGTAGGATTTTTAGATGGAAAAATTGGGATGGTATGTTAAAATAATAATGGTAATACAGGAACAGAAATTCAAATTTTCAGCATTATTGCTAATGTATGGAAATAAGATATTGAGTTCTTGCACTTTTGAATGTGCATTGCTTTTTTACTTCTTACAAAACAACACCACGTTTTTATCCAGAGAACTCCTGTTTTCCCAGCGTATTCCTCCTGCAGACGTGAATATATTTGATCCTTATCTAGATAGATAAGCTTAAATTTAAGCTTAAATTTGACATAAATTGGCCGGGCGCAGTGGCTCAAGCCTGTAATCCCAGCACTTTGGGAGGCCGAGACGGGCGGATCACGAGGTCAGGAGATCGAGACCATCCTGGCTAACACAGTGAAACCCCGTCTCTACTAAAAATACAAAAACTTAGCCGGGCGAGGTGGCAGGCGCCTGTAGTCCCAGCTACTCGGGAGGCTGAGGCAGGAGGATGGCGTAAACCCGGGAGGCGGAGCTTGCAGTGAGCTGAGATCCAGCCACTGCACTCCAGCCTGGGTGACAGAGCGAGACTCCATCTCAAAAAAAAAAAAAAAAAAAAAATTTGACATAAATTGTGAAGCTTTCATATGTAAGAAGTGGCAATGCTTTTGTAAAATTCTTAAGTGGAATGCATGCATATAAAGTAAGGAATAGATGTCAGACTGGATGAACATCATCTCTAACTTGTTTTTAGTCTAAGGGCAATTTATGGCACAGATGACCTAAGGAATGCACTTCATGGGAGTAATGACTTTGCTGCTGCGGAAAGAGAAATACATTTTATGTTTCCTGAAGGTGAGTTACAGATGACTAACTTGTCAACTGCATCTCCTTATTGTTTGCTTTTTCTTTTATTTTGCGGATATAGCTTTGAAGGAAGATAAAATAATTTTTTTCCAGTATATTTTGTTAGGTTTTCAAGTTGTTGTTACTTAAAAACTTGAAGCCACAAATGGAAAACTTGACATTTCCTTAACAACTAAATTGTGCCCTCTAGCGACTTTTGAGAAGTGTTTAATTTTTTTTTTATTTATCTATTTTTAACATTAAAAAAAATTTAAGACAGTGTCTCACTGTCACCCAGGCTGAAGTGCAGTGGCACAGTCTTGGCTCACTGCAGCCTCAAACTCCAGGGCTCCGGTGATCCTCCCACTGTAGCCTCCCAGGTAGCTGAGACTATAGGTGTATGCCACCATGCCCAACTAATTTTCTTTTATCTTTTGGAGAGATGGGGTCTCACCGTGTTGCCCAGGATACTCTCAAATGCCTGTGCTCAAGTAATCTGCCTGCCTTGGCCTCTCAAAGTGCTGGGATTGCAGGTGTAAGCCACCACACCCAGCCTAATTTCTTTTTTCTATCTTTTCTCTTGCATTAGACATATTCTTCTGTGTTACAGTTCTTTCTAGTTATCCTGAAAGGTTCAGTAGAGTTTGTGACACATGAGAAAAATAATCTCTCTTGGAAACTACATTTGATTTACCGTCTTCTCTAACAATTTACTGTTTGCCTAACAAAGTCTCCTGCAATTGAGAAATTAATAATTAGTCCCTTTTTTTGTTTCCTTACTGTTAGAGAAGTTGTAAGCCTTTGAGAAGTGGACATATGAGGAAGAACACTGAGGTTTTTGGTTTGTTTTTAATATTTTTAGAGCAGAAATAAAATTTGGTGATATTTGTTATAAGGAAAAAATGCAAAGCATTGAGCAAAATTTTGAATTTGTTTTAGTATGTTATTTTTCCTGTTATGACTTATTTTTCCCTAAGTCATTTAGATCTGTTCCTCAGTATTTTCCACTGGAGATTAATTCAAATAAAACTGAAAACTGTCTTGGAGATTTAAAAGTTCTTAATTTTTTTTTTTTTTTGGGAGATTTCACATTTTTTTGAATAACTGATGTGATACAATAGTATCACTGTTGTTTGAATTTCTAAATTCAAAATAAATATATTTCACATTTTGAGTACTTGATCTGTTACTTTTTAGTGCCAACAGGCTTGGTAAAGGCCTGATGCTGACCTGACAATGGGCTGACAACTTTCCTCCACTGGCCTTTCAGTCATCCTCCCAAGGGAAGACCTGCTTCCCTCCTTTCTATACAGTCTGAAAAGTCCCTGATTCTTAAACAAGGAAACAAAAACTAGTTTTAAAATTGTATATTTTTTCTCAAAGCAGTCCTCCTGCCTCAGCCTCCCAAAACACTGGGATTACAGGAGTGAGCTACCGTGCCCAGCGAGAGGTCTTTTTAATGTGGTAGCACTTTATATTAGTCTTACAAGTGAATTAGACTTTTGCTTGTTAGCTTTTGTTATTTATTTATCTATTTGAGATGGAGTCTCACTCTGTCACCCAGGCTGGAGTGCAGTAGCATGGTCACAACTCATGGCAGCCTCAACCTCCTGGGCTCAAGTATCCTCCCACTTCAGCCTTCGAGTAGCTGGAACCACAGGCGCATATCACCAGCCCCAGCTAATTTTTGTATTTTCTATAGACATGAAATCTCACTATGTTGCCCAGGCTGGTCTTGAACTCCTGGGCTCAAGCAATACTGCTGCCTCTACCTCCCAAAATGTTGGGATTATAGACATGAGCCATCACGCCTGACTTCTCTCTAGCTTTTAAATAAAACAGGATAAAAATTCATTTTATCTTAAATAGAAGGTATATTTGTTTTTTTTTTTTTTTTTTTTGAGACGGAGTCTCGCTCTGACGCCCAGGCTGGAGTGCAGTGGCCGGATCTCAGCTCACTGCAAGCTCCGCCTCCCGGGTTTACGCCATTCTCCTGCCTCAGCCTCCCGAGTAGCTGGGACTACAGGCGCCGGCCACCGCGCCCGGCTAGTTTTTTGTATTTTTTAGTAGAGACGGGGTTTCACCGCGTTAGTCAGGATGGTCTCGATCTCCTGACCTCGTGATCCGCCCGTCTCGGCCTCCCAAAGTACTGGGATTACAGGCCTGAGCCACCGCGCCCGGCCCTAGAAGGTATATTTGAAAGCTCTTCTTACTCATTGGATTATATTCCTAAACTGTAATTTTCTTTCTTTTCGCTTTTTTTTTTTTTGGAGATAGAATCTCACTCTGTTGCCCAGACCAGAGTGCAGTGGCACAATCACAGCTCACCGCAGCCTTGGCCTTGCAGACTCAAGTAATCTTCCCACCTCAGCCTTTGGAGTAGCTGGAACCACAGGCATGCACCACCACACCCGGCTAGTTTTTCAAGTTTTTTGTAGAAACAGAGTTTTGCCATGTTGCCCAGGCCAGTCTGGAACTGTTGGGCTCAAGCGATACTCCCGCCTGCCTTCCAAACTGTTGGGATTACAGGCGTGAGCCACTGTGCCCAGCCAACTGTTATTTTCAGTTGCCTTTGATTTTACTCATTAAATTAATCCTCTAGGCATGAGTTTAGAGATCTAGTTAGACATTTGAGAAGCAGCAAGTTGTAGGATAAATATAAAATCATTAATTACTTAGCACATTGCAGATCTTTTGCTGTGAAGTTCTTTGGAGCAAGTACTGAGAGTTTGCGGTATGAGCGTCCTCTTACTTAGCAGTCGATCAACAACTATGTGCAAAACTTTATACGACAATTCACTCAAGCAAGTTATCAAGATATTCAAAGACATGTTCTTAACCCTTGAAAAAAGTAATGCTGGCTGGACGCAGTGGCTCACACCTGTAATCACAGCATTTTGGGAGGCTAAGGCAGATGGATCACTTGAAGTTAGGGGTTCGAGACCAGCCTGGCCAGTGTGGTAAAACCCTGTCTCTACTAAAAATACAAAATTAGCCAGGCATAGTGGTGGATGCTTGTAATCCCAGCTACTCAGAAGGTTGAGGCAGGAGAATTGCTTGAACCTGGGAGGCAGAGGCTACAGTGAGCCGAGATTGCACCACTGTACTCCAGCCTGGGTGACAGAATGAGACTGTCTCAAAAGAAAAGAAAAGAAAAAAGTAAAGCTCTCTTCTTTCCCTTTTTTCTGGGGGGTGGTCACAGGGTCTTTCCATGTCACTCCAGATGGAGTGCAATGGTGCGATCATAGCTCACTACAACCTTAAACCTCCTGAGTAGCTGGGAATACAGGTGTGTACCACCACGCTCAGCTAATTTTTTAATGTTTTTGTAGAGATGGGGGTCTCACTACATTACCCAGACTGGTCTCCTTTCCCTTTTAATAGAAATGGCTAATTCAAAGTTTTGCTATATTCCATTTCTTCAACACATTTATTAAGTTGCCTACTATTTGCCATAAATGCAAAGATGAATAAGAAGATATCCCTCCTATCAAAATGATTATATTTGAAAATAAATATACAGGCTGGGTGTGGTGGCTCACACCTGTGATTCCAACACTTCGTGAGGCTGAGGTGGGAGAATCTCTTGAGTCCAGGAGTTGGAGACCAGCCTGGGCAACATAGCAAGATCTCATCTCTACAAAAAATAAAAAATTAGCTGGGCATGGTGGCCCATGTCTATAATCCCAGCTACTCTGGAGGCTGAGGTGGGAGGATCACTGGAGCCTAGGAAGTTAAGGCTGTGTGAGCTGTGATGGCACCAGAGTGCTCCAGCCTGGACAACAGAGTGAGACCCTGTCTCAAACAAACAAACAAATAAATAAAACAAGGATGACAGAAAACTTAAAAAACTTAAAGTTCATCCATGTAAGAAACATGAAAACACTGTTTTTATTCTCTCATTAATTTATTCAGCCCTAGCCTGGCATGATGGCTCATGCTTGTAATCCCAACACTTTGGGAGGCAGAGGCAGGAGGATTGCTTGAGCCCAGAAGTTTGAGAGCAGCCTGGGCAATATGGCAAGACCCTGTCTCTACCAAAAATATGAAAAATTAGCTGGGGGTGGTGGTGCACACCTGTGGTCCCAGCTACTTGGGAGGCTGAGGTGGGAGATTTACTTGAGTCCAGCAGGTCGAGGCCGCAGTGAACTGCATTTCCACTGCTGTACTTCAGCCTGGGTGACAGAGTGAGATCCTCTCAATAAATAAATAAATGAATAATTCACTAATGAAATTAAGAATACAATTCCAGGGAAGAAAATATTTGCAAACCATATATCTGATAAGGGGTTAATGTCTAAAATATATAAGGAACTCTTACACATCAGTATCCAAAAAAACCCCTAAATAACCCATTTAAAAAATGGGCAAAGGACTTGAATAGACATTTTTCTAAAGAAGACATACAAATAACCAACAAGTATATTGGTTTTTTGGAAAAGGTGTTCCAGGCCATGTGTGGTGGCTCATGCCTGTAATCCCAGCACTTTGGGAGGCCGAGGCTGGCAGATCACCTGAGGTCAGGAGTTCAAGACCAGCCTGGTCAACAAAGTGAAACCCCGTCTCTACTAAAAAAAATACAAAAAATTAGCTGAGCGTGGTGACACATGCCTATAATCCCAGCTACTCAGGAGGCTGAGGCAGGAGAACTGCCTGAACCCAGGAGGTGGAGATTGCAGTGAGCCAAGATTGCGCCATTGCACCGCAGCCTGGACAACAACAAGAACGAGACTCCATCTCAAAAAAAAAAAAAAAAAAAAAGAGGTGCTCAAAATCACTAATCATCAGGGAAATACAGATCAAAACCATGGTGAGATATCACCTCACACATTAGGGTGGCTGTCATCAAAAGAAAGAAAAGGTAAATATTGGCAAGCATATAGAGAAATTGGAACGCTTGTACACATTTGGTGGGGATTTAAAATGGTGCCACCACTGTGGAAGACAGTATGGAAGTTCCTCAAGAAACTAAAACTGTTACATGATCTAACAATCTCACTGCTGGATCTATATATCTGAAAGAATTGAATCAGGATCTTGAAGAGATACCTGCACCAGTGAACCACAATAATGTTCATTGCTGCATTATTCACAATAACCAAGATATGGAATCAACCTAAGTGTCCATCAGTGGGTTAATGGATAAAGAAAATGTGGTATATATATATATATAGATCACTGCTGGATCTATATATCTGAAAGAATTGAATCAGGATCTTGAAGAGATACCTGCACCAGTGAACCACAATAATGTTCATTGCTGCATTATTCACAATAACCAAGATATGGAATCAACCTAAGTGTCCATCAGTGGGTTAATGGATAAAGAAAATGTGGTATATATATACAGCGTAATACTATTCAGCCTTAAAAAGAAAGAGATTCTGTCATTTTTGACAACGTGGATGAACTTAGAGGACATTATATTCAGTGAAATAAGTCAGGCACAGAAAGACAAATACCACATGATCTTACTTATATGTGGAATCTAAAAAAAAGTTGAACTCGGAGCGTAGAATGGTGGCCACCAGGAGCTTGCAAGAGAGAGTAGGGGATGGAAATGTTGATTAAAGGATACTTATTGCTACGATAGTAGGAATAAGTTCAAGAGATCTAGTATAACAACATGGTGACTATAGTCAATAATATATTGTGTTGTTGAAAATTGCTAAAACAGTAGATTTTAAGTGTTCTCACCACAAAAAAAGACAAGTATTTGAGGTAATGCATATGTTTTATTTATTTATTTTTTTTTTTGGAGACGGAGTCTCGCTCTGTCGCCCAGGCTGGAGTGCAGTGGCCGGATCTCAGCTCACTGCAAGCTCCGCCTCCCGGGTTCACGCCATTCTCCCGCCTCAGCCTCCCGAGTAGCTGGGACCACAGGCGCCCGCCACTTCGCCCGGCTAATTTTTTTTTTTTGTATTTTTTAGTAGAGACGGGGTTTCACCGTGTTAGCCAGCATGGTCTCGATCTCCTGACCTCGTGATCCGCCCATCTCGGCCTCCCAAAGTGCTGGGATTACAGGCTTGAGCCACCGCGCCCGGCCGGTAATGCATATGTTAATTAGCCTGATTTAGTCTTTCCATAGTGTTTACATATTTCAAAACAACATGTACACAATAAATATATACAATATTTTTTATCTATTAAAAAATTTGTTGTGCTCACTTCAGCACATACACTAAAATTGGAATGATACAGAGAAGATTAGCATGGCCCCTGTGCAAGGATGACATGCTTTTAAAATAAAAAAAAATTTTAAGTACACTTATAAGTTAAAAAAATTTGGGGGGCCAGGGGCGGTGGCTCACACCTGTAATCCCAGCACTTTGGGAGCCTGACATGGGCAGATCACTTGAGGTCAGGAGTTCGAGACCAGACTAGCCAACATAGTGAAACCCCATCTCTACTAAAAATAAAAAAAATTAGCCTGGCGTAGTGGCATGCATCTGTAATCCCAGCTACTCGGGAGGCTGAGGCAGGAGAATTGCTTGAACCCGGAAGGCAGAGGTTGCAGTGAACTGAGATCACACCACTGCACTCCAGCCTGGGCAACACAGCAAGACCATGTCTCAAAAAAAAAATATTAAAAAGATTTTTGTTTAATGATTAGTACCTGATGAATTAGCATAATGAACTTTATATAATATATGAATGAAACATTTGCCCATGTTGAGAAAAAATTTGTATACATTAATTGTGTACAATTTTATGTACCTCAATAATACTTCAATAAAGCTGTAAAAAGGAAAATTCCATTCACAATGGCATTAAAAATAATATAATATTTAGGCATAATTTTTTTTTTTTTTTAAGAGACAAGAGTTTCTCTCTTGTCACCCAGGCTGGAGTGCAGTGGCCCAATCTTGGCTCACTGCAGCCTCTGCCTCCTGGGTTCAAGCGATTCTCCTGCTTCAGCCTCCTGAGTAGCTGGGATTATAGGCGCCCACCACCACGCCTGGCTAATTTTTTGTATTTTTAGTAGAGATAGGGTTTCGCCACGTTGGGTGGGCTGGTCTCAAACTCCTGACCTCAGGTGATCCACCTGCCTTGGCCTCCCAAAATGCTGGGATTTCAGGTATAAGCCACCGCGCCCAGCCACATTTAGGCATAAATTTAACGAAAGTGCAATTCTTGTACACTGAAAACAAAAAACATTGCTGAGAGAAATTTTAAAATATCTAAATAAATAGATATTCCATATTCATGGATTGGAAGACTCAGTATTGTTAAGATGGCAATTCTTTCTAAATTAATGAACAGTTTTGGGTTGGATGCAGTGGCTATGCCTGTAATCTCAACACTTTGGGAGGCTGAGACAGGAGGATTGCTTGAGTCTAGGAGTAGGAGACCAGCCTGGGCAATGAAGTGAGACCTCATCTCTACAAGAAAAAGAAAAAAAATTAAAGAAAATTTTAATGTAATCCTCATCAAAGTCCCTGCATACTTTTATGTAGAAATTGACAAACTGAGTTTAAAATTTAGTAAAATTGCAAAGAACTCAATTTTGGAAAAGAAGAACAAAGTTGGAAGACTTCCACTATCTGATTTTGAAACTTACTACAAAGCCACAATTATAAGGCAGTGTGGCAGTGACATAAAGATACATATATAGATTATTGGAACAGAATTGAGAATCTAGAAATAAACTTTTACACTTATGGTCAATTCACTTTCAACAAAGGTGCCTAGACAATTCCGTGAGAAAAGGATGGTCTTGCCAATACAGTCCCCAACTTACCATGGTTCAAGTTACAGCTTTTTGACTTTACTATGGTGCTTTCAGCTGTGTACATTAATGGTGAATATCCATACAACCATTCTATTTTTGTTTTGTTTTTTTTTTGAGACAGGGTCTCTCTCTGTCACCCAGGCTGAAGTGTAGTGGTGCCCACTGCAGCCTGAACTCGTGGGCTCAAGCATTCTCCCACTTCAGCCTCCTGAGTAGCCGAGACTACAGGCATAGACCACTGTGCCTGGCTACTTTTTGAATTTTTTTGTTGTAGAAAGGAGGTCTCGCCATATTGCCCAGGCTGGTATTGAACTCTTGGCCTCAAGAGATCCTCCCCCCAAAAAGATAAATATATATATATATTTGTATATATCTTTATATATGCATCTGAAAAACACTGAATATAAATAAATATATATATATTTTTTAATTTACATATGCACCTGTAAATCCAGCTATTCAGGAGGCTGAGGTGGAAGGATTGCTTAAGATATATATATATATATATATATATATATATATATATATTTTTTTTTTTTAAGAGACAGAGTTTTGCTTTGTTGCCCAGGTGGTCTCAAACTCATGGCTTCAGGTACTCCTCCTGCCTCAGCCTCCCAAGGAGCTAGGACTACAGGTGTTACCCACTGTGCCCAGCTCATAATATATGTATATTATATAGAAAATATTGGGCCGGGCGCAGTGGCTCAGGGCTGGGCGCGGTGGCTTACTCCTGTAATCCCAGTACTTCGGGAGGCCGAGGCGGGCGGATCACAAGGTCAGGAGATCGAGACCACGGTGAAACCCCGTCTCTACTAAAAATACAAAAAATTAGCCGGGCGCAGTGGCAGGCGCCTGTAGTCCCAGCTACTCGGGAGGCTGAGGCGGGAGAATGGTGTGAACCTGGGAGGCGGAGCTGTAGTGAGCCGAGACCGTGCCACTGCACTCCAGCCTGGGCGACAGAGCAAGACTCCATCTCAAAAAAAAAAAAAAAAAAGAAAGTGTTATTTATATAAAATTTGCTTTGTATTAGATGATTTTGCCCAACTGTAGGCTAATGTAAGTGTTCTGAGCACATTTAAGGTAGGCTATGCTATGCTATGATGTTCAATAGGCTAGGTGTATTAAATGTGTTTTTGACTTAATGATATTTTCAACTTATGATGGATTTATTGGGATGTAACCCATGTAAGTTGAGGAAAATCTGTATATGGTGCTAGGACGTAGGACAGCATGATAGTCACATAAAAACAAGAAGAACTTAGACCCTTGTTTCATAGCCTACACAAAAATTAACTCAAAATGGCTCACAGACTTCAATGTAAAAACATCTAAAAGAAAACCGGAGAAAATCTTTGTAACTGGAGTTGGACAAAGAGTTCTTAAAATGACATCAAAAGCAAGATCCATAAAAGAAAATATTGATAAATTGGACTAAATCAAATTAAAAGCTTTTGTGCTTCAAAAGACATCATTAAGAATATGAAGCCGGGCGCGGTGGCTCAAGCCTGTAATCCCAGCACTTTGGGAGGCCGAGGCGGGCGGATCACGAGGTCAGGAGATCGAGACCATCCTGGCTAACATGGTGAAACCCCGTCTCTACTAAAAATACAAAAAACTAGCCGGGCGTGGTGGCGGGCGCCTGTAGTCCCAGCTACTCGGAGGCTGAGGCAGGAGAATGGCCTGAACCTGGGAGGCGGAGCTTGCAGTGAGCCGAGATCGCGCCACTGCACTCCAGCCTGGGTGACACAGCGCGAGACTCCGTCTCAAAAAAAAAAAAAAAAAAAAAGAATATGAAAAGAGGCCAGGCACGATGGCTAATGCCTGTAATCCCAGGACTTTGAGAGGCTGAGGCGGGCGGATCATGATGTCAGGAGATGAAGACCATCCTGGCTAACACAGTGAAACCCAGTCTGTAACTAAAAAATACAAAAAATTGCCGGGCACGGTGGCTCACGCCTGTAATCCCAGCACTTTGGGAGACTGAGGTGGGCGAATCACGAGGTCAGAAGATCGAGACCATCCTGGTTAGCACGGTGAAACCCTGTCTTTACTAAAAATACAAAAAATTAGTCGGGCGTGGTGGTAGGCACCTGTAATCCCAGCTGCTCGGGAGGCTGAGGCAGGAGAATGGCATGAACCCGGGAGGCAGAGCTTGCAGTGAGCTGAGATCACACCACTGCACTACAGCCTGGCGACAGAGCAAGACTCTGTCTCAAAAAAAAAAAAAGAATTTGAAGAGCTGGGAGCAGTGGTTTGCACCTGTAAATCCAGCTATTCAGGAGGCTGAGGTGGAAGGATTGCTTGAGGCCGGGAGTTTGAGACCAGCCTGAGGGACATAGTGAGTGACACCCTGTCTCTGAAAACTTAAAGAAAAAAAAAGCTGGGTGTGGTGGCACACACTTGCAGGCCCAGCTACTTGGAAGGCTGAGGCCAGAGGATGCTTCAGCCCAGGAGTTTGAGGCTGCAGTGAGCTGTGCTCATACCACCACACTCCAGACTGGGCAACAGAACAAGACCCTGTGTCTAAAAAAAAAAAAAAAAAAAAAAAAGTTAAATTTTTAAAAATATGAAAAGATAGGTAGGCAACAGACTGGGAAAAAATATTGGCAAATAATATACCACATAAAGGAATAAAGAACTTGTAACTAGAATATATAAAGAACTCCTATGTCTAAATAATAAGAGAAACATCCCAACTGAAAACTGAGGCTGGTTCTACTCAGGAGGCTGAGGCAGGAGAATTGCTGGAGCCCGGGAGATGGGGTTGCAATGAACTGAGATCGTGCCACTGCACTCCAGCCTGGGTGACAAGAGTGAAACTGTCTCAAAGAAAAAAAGAAAAGAAACAGAAAACAGGCTGGTTGCAGTGGCTTATGCCTGTAATCTTAGCACTTCGGGAGGCTGAGACAGGCAGATCATTTGACGTCAGGAGTTCAAGGCCAACCTGGCCAACATGGTGAAACCCTGTCTCTACTAAAAATACAGAAATTAGGGCCTAGCACGGTGTCCCATGCCTGCAATCCTAGCACTTTGGGAGGCTGAGGTGGGCGGTTTACCTTAGGTCAGGAGTTCTAGACCAACCTGGGCAACATGGTAAAACCCTGTCTCTACTCAATGTACAAAAATTAGCCAGGCATAGTGGCACACGCCTGTAATCCCAGCTACTTAGGAGGCTGAGGCAGGAGAATCACTTGAACTTAGGAGGCAGAGGTTGCAGTGAGCTGAGATCATGCCACTGCATTCCAGCCTGGACAACAGAGTGAGACTCTGTCTCAAAAAATTAAAAATAAATAAATAAATAAATAAATAAAATAAAAATACAAAAGTTAGCAGGGTGTGGTGACGCAGACCTGTAGTCCCAGCTGCTCGGAAGGCTGAGGTGGGAGAATGGCTTGAACCCAGGAGGAGGTTGCAGTGATCTGAGATTGCATCACCGCACTCCAGCCTGGGCAACAGAGTGAGACTCCATCTCAAAAAATATATATAAAAAAGAGAAATGTTCTTTAAAAAGAGCCTTTTTAATGATTGTATAGTATTTAATCATTATGTTTGCTTCAATGAGAATACATTTGTATTTGCAGTGATCATTGAGCCCATTCCAATTGGACAAGCTGCTAAGGACTATTTAAATTTACATATAATGCCAACTTTGCTTGAAGGACTCACAGAGCTTTGTAAGCAAAAACCAGCAGATCCTTTGGTAAGAAATATTTTTATTCACACTTAAAAATATTGTCACCAGGCACGGTGGCTCACTTTTGGTAAGAAATATTTTTATTCACACTTAAAAATATTGTCACCAGGCACGGTGGCTCACACCTGTAATCCCAGCACTTTGGGAGGCCCAGGCAGGCGGATCCCAAGGTCAGGAGTTTGAGATCAGCCTGATCAACATGGTGAAACCCCGTCTCTACTAAAAGTACAAAAATTGGCTGGGCGTGGTGGTGCGTGCCTGTAATCCCAGCTACTCAGGAGACTGAGGCAGGAGAATCACTTGAACCTGGGAGGCAGAGGTTGCAGAGAGCCAAGATTGTGCCACTGCACTCCAACCTGGGCGACAGTGCGAGACTCCATCCCAAAAAAAAGATTGTCTATAAATTGTCTATAGTTTTCATGTTTAAGACATTGTGTCCTTTGAAATACTGCAAATATTGAGAACCGTTTTTAAACAAACATTTCTAGAAGGTATTTTATATACATTTTAGATATTATGTATAATTATTGATTACTTATTTTCTTGCTGTGTTTATTTATTATTATGATTATTATTTGAGACAGAGGAGTCTCACTCTGTCGCTCAGGCTGGAATGCAGTGGCGCGATCTGGGCTCACTGCAACCTCCCCCTCCCAGGTTCAAGCAATTCTCCTGCCTCAGCCTCCCGAGTAGCTTGGATTACAGGTGTGCGCCACCACGCCTGGCTAATTTTTGTATTTTTGGTAGAGACGACGTTTCTCCATGTTGGCCAGGCTGGTCTCGAACTCCTGACCTCATGTGATCCGCCTGCCTTGGCCTCCCAAAGTGCTAGGCTTACAGGCGTGAGCCGCCACGCCTGGCCTGTCTTTCTTTTTTTTTGTAGCCATCCTGCTAGATAACACAAAGTGGTTTCTCATGGTGGTTTTGATCAGCATTTCCCTAATGACTAATGTTGAGCATCTTTTCATGAGCTTGTTGGCCATTTGTATACCTTCTTTGAAGAAATGTCTATTCAAATTCAAGTCCTTTACCGGTTTTTAAACTGGGTTGTCTTTTTGTTGAGTTAAAGTTCTTTATATTTCTAGATATTAAACCCTTATTAGATATATGATTTGCAAATATTGTCTTCCATTTTGTAGGTTGTCTTTTCACTTGCTTGATAATGTCCTTTAATGTATAAACATTTTTCATTTGATGAAATCCAATTTATTTATTTTTTTCTTTTATTTCTTGTGCTTTTAGTGTCATGTCTAAGAATCCATTGTGAAATCCAAAGCCAAGGTCATGAAAATTTTCCCCTATGTTTTATGTTTTCTTTTAAGATTTTTTTCTTTTTTCTTTCCTTTTTTTTTTTTTTTTTTGAGACATTTGAGTCTTTGTTGCCCATGCTGGAGTCCAGTGGCGCAATCTTGGCTCACTTCAACCTCTGCCTCCTGGGTTCAAGTGATTCTTGTGCACCAGCCTCCCAAGTAGCTGGGACCACAGGAGCACACTACCACACCCAGCTAATTTTTAAAATTTTTTGTAGAGATAGGGTCTCCCTATGTTGCCCAGGCTGGTCTTGAACTCCTGGTCTCAAGTGATCTTTCTACCTTGGCCTCCAAAAGTGTTGAGATTACAGGTGTGAGTCACTGCACCTGGCCTCTTTTAAGATGTTTATTGTTTTAGCTCTTATATTTAGGTCATTGGTCCATTGTGAGTTCATTTTTGTATATGATGTGGTATAGGGGTCCAACTTTATTCATTTGCATGTGGAAATCCAATTGTCCTAGTACCATCTGTTGAAGAGACTGTTCTTTCTCCATGAATGGACTTGGTACCATTGTCAAAAATTTGTTTACCATAGATGACTGGGTTTATTCCTGGATTCTCATTCTTTTTTAAAAATATGAAATGCTTCATAAATTGTGCATCATCCTTGCACAGGGCCATGCTAATAACCTCTCTGTATCATTCCAGTTTTGGTATATGTGCTGCCGAAGAGAGCACTGGACTCTTAGGTCTATTCTATTGGTCTACATGTCTGGCATAAGGATGTCATTACCACACTGTGCTGACTACTGTAGCTTTGTAGAAGGTTTTGAAATTGAGAGTACAAGTCAGTCCTCCAACTTTGTTCTTTTTCATGATTGTTTTGGCTCCTCAGAACCCCTTGCAATTTCATATGAATTTGAGGATTGGCTTTCCATTTCTGCAAAAAAAGCTTGTTGGACATTTGGCAAGAGCTGCATTGGATCTGTAGATTGCTTTGGGTAGTATTGACATCTTGCCAATATCAAGTCTTCCTATCCGTGAAAAATAATGTCTCCTCATTTATTTAGGTATTCTTCAATTTCTTCTAGCAATGTTTTACAATTCTTAATGTATAAGCCTTTCACTTCTTGGGTTAAATTTATCCCTTGGCATGTTATTTGTCTATTGTATGCTACAATAGCTATATGCTATTGTAAATGAAAGTGATTTAAAAATTTTTTTTGAACTGTCATTGCTGATGTATAGAAATACAATTGATTTTTGTGTATTGATCTTATAACCTACATCTTTGCTGAATTTATTAGCTCTAGTGGCTTCCTTGTAAATTCCTTAGGATTTTCCACATATAGGTTTATGCCGTCTGTGAATAGAGATAGTTTTACTTCTTTCTTTCCAGTTTGGATCTATTCTTGACAATCTTGCATAATGTAAATCCAAATGTTTCCATTTTTAATGGTCATTTTCTTAAAGTGATTTTGAAAACTGTTTAAGTTTCCAGTTGATATAGTATATATTAAAAGGAAATATGTAACTGTTTTTTAACTTAAGGTTTTTTTTTTCCCCATAGATTTGGCTAGCTGATTGGCTGCTGAAAAATAATCCTAACAAACCCAAACTTTGTCACCATCCAATTGTAGAAGAACCTTATTAAAAAAATCCTCGAAAGAACAAATCATGAACTATCTTATTGTAAAAGGCTGTATTTCTATTGTTTGAAAAAATTATTTCTAGGGTTTAAGTAACTACAAGTAAAATAAATTTATTTCTTAAAAATAAGTGTTAAAGGAATAACTATTCTATGAAGCAGATAACATTAAGGTAAAGTATGATTTTTTTTTTTTTTTTTTTTTTTGAGACGGAGTCTCGCTCTGTCACCCAGGCTGGAGTGCAGTGACCGGATCTCGGCTCACGGCAAGCTCCGCCTCCCGAGTTCACGCCATTCTCCTGCCTCAGCCTCCCGAGTAGCTGGGACTACAGGCGCCCGCCACCTCGCCCAGCTAGTTTTTTTTTTTTTTGCATTTTTTTAGTAGAGACGGGGTTTCACCGTGTTAGCCAGGATGGTCTTGATCTCCTGACCTCGTGATCCGCCCGTCTCGGCCTCCCAAAGTGCTGGGATTACAGGCTTGAGCCACCGCACCCGGCCTAAAGTATGATTTTAACAGTGATGTGGGGCTGGGGGCAGTGGTTCACACCTGTAATCCTAGCACTTTGGGAGGCCGAGGTGGGTGGATCGTGAGGTCAGGCGATCGAGACCATGGTGAAACCCTGTCTCTACTAAAACTACAAAAAATTAGCTGGGCGCAGTGGCAGGTGTGTGTAGTCCCAGCTACTCAGGAGGCTGAGGCAGGAGAATGGCATGAACCTGGGAGGCGGAGCTTGCACTGAGCTGAGATCGTGCCACTGCACTCCAGCCTGGGTGACAGAGCAAGACTCCGTCTCAAAACAAAACAAAACAAAACAAAAAACAATGATGTAACACTAGGTAATGGAAAACTGATGTAAGATGTTGCTAGATGTTTTTCTTAAGTTTGAGAAGTAAGACATAAAGTTTAGTTATACATTTTCCCAAGCACATATCCTATATCTAGATACATAATTAATGCACAGTTGAGACAGTCTAGTTTAAAAAGCATAGTAGGTGCTTTTGTAGGCCATAAGCATGATAATTTGGTTTCATGCTTATGTGTGAGATATGCTTGCCTCAAACCTTGTTACAGCATCATCACATTACCTGTTTGATGTAAAAAGTAAAAAATAGAAAGGTGTAAATATATAAATAATTTTTTGGTACAATGAAAATGGCCAGAACCAGGGGATGATCTTAAACTAATCACTTGGATAACTATTAGGCTGGTGCAAAAGCAATTGTGGTTTTTGCCATTAAAAAACAGTGGCAAAAACCACAATCATGGCTGGTCTTGGTGGCTAACGCCTGTAGTCCCAGCACATTGGGAGGCCGAGGTGTGTGGATCATCTGAGATTGGGAGTTTGAGACCAGCCTGACCAACATGGAGGAACCCTGTCTCTACTAAAAATACAAAATTAGCTGGGCCTCCCAAAGTGCTAGGATTACAGGCTTGAGCCACCGTGCCTGGCCTTTTTTAAATTTTGAGACGGAGTCATGCTCTGTCACCAGGCTAGAGTGCAGTGGCATGATCTCAGCTCACTGCAACCTCCGTTTCTCAGGTTCAAGCGATTCTTCTGCCTTAGGCTCCCGAATAGCTGGAACTACAGGCGCACACCACCACGCCCAGCTAATTTTTGTATTTTTAGTAGAGACTGGGTTTCACTATGTTGGCCGGAATGGTCTCAAACTCCTGACGTTGTGATCCACCTGCCTCGGCCTCCTAAATGCTGGGATTACAGGCGTTGAGCCACTGCACTCAGCCTGTCTTTTAAATAAGTGGGTGTCTTGAGAAGAGGGACTGTCTTATATTAAAAGAGAGTTAAGATATATAATCAAAATCAGTACCTGTTCCTAGGTTGGACCCTGGTTTAGGCAGACAGGCTACAAAGAACATTCTGAGACAACTGAGAAGATTTGAATCTAGACTGAGTATTAGATGAGATGAAAATACATTGCCTTGTGCCTGTAATCCCAGCTACTCAGGAGGCTGAGGCACAAGAATCACTTGAACCTGGGAGGTGGAAGTTGCAGTGAGCTGAGACTGCATCCCTGCACTCCAGCCTGTGCAACAGAATGAGACCCTGTCTCAAAAAAAAAAAAAAGAAAAGAAAATATAATGTAAGAAAATGGAAAGAAAGATTGTTAGCTGAAAAAAAGCATGTTACAAAGCAATATGCACAATGTGCACCCATTTAATTTTGGTTTTGATTTTGTTTTGTTTTAGTAAGATAGGGTCCCGCTATGTTGCCCAGGCTGGTCCCAAACTCTGGGGCTCAAGCAATCCTCCTGCCTTGGCCTCCCAAAGTGTTAGGTTTATAGGCATGAGCAATTGTGCCCAGCCATGTGTTCTTATTTAGATTAAAAAATGAATAAATAAATGTGTATAGAATAACATGTAGAAGGATACCCACTCAAGTGTTATTATCTATAATCGCTGGATAGTAGAAATATTTTATTTTTCTTCTTTTGCTCAGCTGTATTTTAAATTTTTCTACAACATTTATGTAACTACTTTTGTAATTAAAAGAAGCATTAAGATTACAAAAAATAAATGTTGTAACAAATGTCAACTTTAAAAGGGCTGGCAACACTTCCTTATTAATAGACTGTGTTTAAACTGTCAGTGGCTGAGATGTTTTGCAAGTTCTCAGTGTTGGTATTTTTCTGAAGTTTTGGACATACTCCTTCTGAGTCTGTGTGCCCACTGTATTTTAAAACACCTTTAGCATCAGTGTTGGGAGAACAAACCAAAATCTTAAAAATAAAGATAAATAGCCGGGCGCGGTGGCTCACACCTGTAGGAGGCTGAGGTGGGCGGATCACGAGGTCAGGAGATCGAGACCATCCTGGCTAACACAGTGAAACCCCGTCTCGGCCGGGCGCGGTGGCTCAAGCCTGTAATCCCAGCACTTTGGGAGGCCGAGGCGGGTGGATCACGAGGTCAGGAGATCGAGACCATCCTGGCTAACATGGTGAAACCCCGTCTCTACTAAAAATACAAAAAAAACTAGCCGGGCGTGGTGGCGGGCGCCTGTAGTCCCAGCTACTCGGAGGCTGAGGCGGGAGAATGGCGTGAACCCGGGAGGCGGAGCTTGCAGTGAGCCGAGATCGCGCCACTGCACTCCAGCCTGGGCGACACAGCGAGACTCCGTCTCAAAAAAAAAAAAAAAAAAAAAAAAGAAACCCCGTCTCTACTAAAAATGCAAAAAATTAGCCGGGCGTGGTAGCGGGCGCCTGTAGTCCCAGCTACTCGGGAGGCTGAGGTAGGAGAATGGTGTGAACCCGGGAGACAAGGCAGAGCTTGCAGTGAGCTGAGATCGTGCCATTGCACCATTGCACTGTAGCCTGGGCAACAGAGCGAGACTCCATCTCAAAAACAAACAAACAAAACAAAACAAAAGATAAATAATAAATTGTTATATTTTTTAGCAACGACCAAGGACATACAGGAAAACACAAATCATTTTTACAGTAGAATTCCAGTGTGACAGCTTTAGGAGGTCATTTCCGCATTCAAAGCCTCTGTCATGGAGGAAAGAAAAAAAAGGGCAGCACTGTGTGTAGCAAAAAATTCCAACTGGGTGTGGTGGCTCATGCCTATACTCCTAGCACTTTGGGAGGCCAAAGCAGGAGGATCACTTGAAGCCAAGAGTTCAAGACCAGCCTGGGCAACATAGCAAAACCACGTCTCTACAAAAAGTATAAAAATTAGCTGGGTGTAGTGGCCTGCACTTCTGGTCTCAGCCACTTGGGAAGCTGAGGTGGGAGGATTGCTTGAGCCCAGGAGGTCAAGGCTGCCATAAGCCATAATCATACCAGTGCTCTGCAGCCTAGGGGACAGAGGAAGATTCTGTCTAAACATATCAAACAAAAGAAAAGAAAGAAAGAAAGAAAAATTCTGTGCTGGTAGTCATCTCCAATCCAGACCTGCCATTCGTTGTTGTTGTTGTTGTTGTTTTAATGGAGCGGGAGCTGAGTGCAGTGGCTCATGCCTATAATTTCAACGTTTTGGGAGACTGAGGTGCGCCAATCGCTTGAGCCTAGTAGTTTGAGACCAGCCTGGGCAACATGGGGAAACCACATCTCTAGTAAAAATACAAAAATTAGCCGGACATAGTGGTGCACGCCTGTAGGCCCAGCTACTTGTGAGGCTGAGGCAGGAGGATCATTTAAGCCCAGAAGGTCAAGGCTGTAGTGAGCCATGATTGTGTAACTGCACACCAGCCTGAGCGACAGTGCTAGAGCTTGTCTCAAAAAAAAAAAAATAAATAAAGATAAAATGGAAGGGGAAAAGTGGAGAAAAGCAGACTAATTTAAGATATATTTTAGGGATCGGTAGACAAATGCACATGCAAATGGAAAATAATGTAGTTATCATGGAATTCTTTAATTTTGCACACATTTGATTTCCTTACTTCATGGGCCAGGAACTGGGAAGTGCAGCATAAGGTGAGTAGGAAAATGAGAAGTCTGCCTTCTTGTTTACTTCCAAAATAACTAGAAGAGGAGAAGTCTGTCTTCCAAAATAACCTATTAAGTGTTACCAAAGTACTGTGCATGCATTTGTGGTTGTTAAGTACTGGTGCCTTAATGCATTTTTTTTTTTTTTTTTTTTTTTTGAGACGGAGTCTCGCTCTGTAGCCCAGGCTGGAGTGCAGTGGCCGGATCTCAGCTCACTGCAACCTCCGCCTCCCGGGTTTACGCCATTCTCCTGTCTCAGCCTCCAGAGTAGCTGGGACTACAGGCGCCCGCCACCGCGCCCGGCTAGTTTTTTGTATTTTTTAGTAGAGACGGGGTTTCACCGTGTTAGCCAGGATGGTCTCGATCTCCTGACCTCGTGATCCGCCCGTCTCGGCCTCCCAAAGTGCTGGGATTACAGGCTTGAGCCACCGCGCCCGGCCGACAATGCATTTTTATCATACAGAATCATAGCGTGGCATCCTTGTTAAGCATGATATGTCATTTTGTTTGGTTCTTTTCTCCAGGACTCAAACTAAAGAGAGCCAAAAAAGCAAGCAAGCATGCAGCTCTCTTAAAACTTGAAACTAAACAGAAGTTTAGATTCCTCTCTTTTTTCTTTAGAAGTTTAGATCTGGGATGGCATCTAGAAGCCCCCTCTTCCCAGGCCTCTTGCCAATCTTCTTGTACTTAGCCAGAATAAATGGTATATGTCTAACCTGGGCATTCCTACTTAAGTTTCTATTTGTGTGCATGTGTGTGGCATGGGGATGGGGCACGTGGGTGTGGGATTTTGGAGCATGAGATAATGCTTGGAGAAAGGAGCCCAGGGCAATAACTTGTCTGTCCTGTGTTAAGGGTGTCATGGATAAGCTTGATTTGAAAGTTATATAGTATTTGAGAAGTACTCTCCCAGTTCAGAAATACTGCCACTTCTCTTATGCAGTTAACTCTTTTTTTTTTTTTTTTTTTTTTTTTGAGACGGAGTCTTGCCCTGTAGCCCAGGCTGGAGTGCAGTGGCCGGATCTCAGCTCACTGCAAGCTCCGCCTCCCGGGTTCACGCCATTCTCCGGCCTCAGCCTCCCGAGTAGCTGGGACTACAGGCGCCCGCCACCTCGCCCGGCTATTTTTTTTTTGTATTTCTTAGTAGAGACGGGGTTTCACCGTGTTAGCCAGGATGGTCTCGATCTCCTGACCTCGTGATCCGCCCATCTCGGCCTCCCAAAGTGCTGGGATTACAGGCTTGAGCCACCGCGCCCGGCCTGCAGTTAACTCTTTATAAGAACTATTCAGATGATGCTTTTATTATTATTTTTTCTTTTTGATACAGAGTCTTCTGTCACCCAGGCTGGAGTGCAGTAACACTGTCATAGCTCACTGCAGCCTTGACCTCCTGGGCTCAAGTGGTCCTCCCACCTCAGCCTCCTGAGTAGCTGGGAATACAGGCATGAGCCACCACGCCCAGCTAATTAAAACAATTTTTTTTGTAGAGACAGGGTCTCACTTTGTTGCTCAGGCTGGTCTTTTACTCCTGGGCTCAAGCTATTCTTCTGCTTTGGCCTCTCAAAGTGTTCAGATTACAGGCGTGAGCCACTGCACCTGGTGTAAGATTTGATTTTTGATTCAGAGATGGTCCAGTTCTTCTCAGTTTGCTATTTCTGTGACTTCAATTGCTTTCCTTGGGTTCTCTGTTTTTGTTAGTCCCCTTACTAGTAACATTCTCTATATTATCTTTACACCTTTCATTTAAGATCCATAATTATGTTCCAAAAGTTAATTATATCTCAGAAACTCCCAGGCTTATGAGAGAAATTTACTGAACGGAGAAGTTTATTTCTAAAGATAGAGTCCAGTGATTTCTGGCAATTTTATATAACTTTCTTCCACCTCACCAAAGGACATGACTAAAGAAAAAGATCTTTGTGAAGCAGTCATGCATTAGCTTTCCCATTAATTTAATTAGAGCCCCTAATACATATGAAAGCGGAGATGACTAAATAAAATAACTTCCTTTCCTGCTTCCAGGGTGATCCAAGAAATTTCTCTCTCCCCATCCAAATCAAGGGTTGATGACACTGCTGTGATTGATGCCTTTTGTTCCCAGACCAAATTGTTTTTTATAGCCTACCCCCTGCCAGCAGTTTCCAAAGCGCCACTGCCATCAGCTCCAGAGGGAATCCCTTCCTCAGGCCTCCTGGGCAGCAGCTGCAGGGTGATGGCAGGGAGCACAGAATGGGAGGAGAAAGCAACGTGCAGACAAATGGGCAGCTAATCAGACCAACAGCCCAATCACTAGACCCATAAAAAAATTCCATTCCCCACCTCCACTGACCTCATCTGCATTTTTTTGGCCAAGGTGGGGAGAATGCTCCTTGAAAAGTTATGCTTCATACAATCTATCAAAGCAGGCTCTAATTATTGCTCCCCACACCTTTTTCTTCTCAAGCCAATTATTTAGCCCAATAGTTGTCAAATCACTACAGACCTTACAGATACTAAAAGGACAATTAGGGAATATTATGAACAACTTTATGCCAGTACATCAAACAAATTAGGTGAAATAAACAAAGCCTTTGAAAAATGCAAACTACCAACAGTGTGTCAACCTAAAGCACAATTTCTGGGTCTTCCTTTAAACTTTTTTTCAAAGTTTGTATCTCTCTCAATTTTCAGGATTTTTCATTTTAAAGCGGCCTTACTGAGCTTACTTAATTAGCATTCTCAACTGTTCTACTAGGAACTGGTTACTTCTCAACACAAGTTATCTAATTGTGGAGTGGAGAGGGTTAAGCTATTTTATAAGAATAAGCATCTCCATCTTGAGGGGGAGGATAATACATCTTAATCAGGATTTTAAAATCCTGATCCTTCTGGGCGGCCTTTATGTTGAGGCCAGAAGGACAGCTTCTCTGAACTTTAGTGTTTCTGGTCCTAGCCAGTGTGAGAACATTTCAAGGAGTCTTTAACATATATATGTGGTTAGAGTCTTCTTGTACCATAAAATGGTTAGACAAGGACCAATATAAAGCAGTCAGTCTGCAATGAGGTTGGAGCTTTAGAGACAAGCACATCCTTTTCAGTGGTGCTTGCTTTTATAATGTGTCATTTAGCAAATGGACTGTGAAGAATTCGTCATGCCAAACTCCTAACCATCTGATGACTGGGTACGGACTAAACATCTCAGATGAAAATGTTTAGACTTTAAGCCTTCAGTCTTTCAAAGCTCAATTAAAATAAAGTACTATATCTAATGGGACTCTTAAGTTCTAGTTTAACTTAGTCTGTTTGCAGCTTTTATAGATACAGGTTCAACATGTAAATGGCAAACCATTATCAATTCCTTTATGCTTCTCAGGGATGATTGAAAAAAATGTAATATTTGAAACTGTTGTCATCTTTGTGGTGAGAAACAAATATGTATCCTAAATTAAATTAAAATGTAATATTATTAGGGTATTTTCCCTTTGGTGAAATCATATTATTATATCTTTCTGTTGCTAAAATGGAAGGTGCCAACCTGAACACACTATTGTGTGTAGGAAGTCAGACTCTTTGTTTAGCTTCCTGTAGGTTCTGGGTGCCCCCGTGCCCTCCTCCTTCAATTCTTCGATAGCTACCTGGCTCTAAGGCCTGGCTTTAAGTTCTCCTGAGCCATCTGAGCTGGCCTTTTCACTGGATTCCCTACCCTTTTCTCTTCATATAGTGCTTTTTTCTTCTTCCTCTATTCTTTTTAAAGCCTCTTCATCTTTTTTCCTGCCCTTAACTTGATCATTTCCCTTTATATTTAGAATGCATCTGACCTCCACATAACGGCTATAAAGATTTTGAAATGATGGTGGCCGGCTGCGGTGGGTCACGCCTGTAATCCCAGCACTTTGGGAGGCCGAGGCGGGCGGATCACCTGAGGTCGGGAGTTCAAGACCAGCCTGACCAACATGGAGAAACCCTGTCTTTACTAAAAACACAAAATTGGCTGGGCGTGGTGGCATATGCCTATAATCCCAGCTACTAGGGAGGCTGAGGCAGGAGAATCGCTTGAACCTGGGAGGCGGAGGTTGTGGTGAGCCGAGATCGTGCCATAGCACTCCAGCCTGGGCAACAAGAGTGAAACTCCGTCTCAAAAAAAAAAAAAAAAAAAGATTTTGAAATGATGAAGCATGTCACAAAGTAGAGGAATTTTTGGGGGGTGGGGGTGGGGGACGGAGTCTTGCTTTGTTGCCCAGACTGGAGTGCAGTGGCACAATCTCAGCTCACTGCAACCTCCGCCCCCTGGGTTCAACCAATTCTCCTGCCACAGCCTCCCGAGTAGTTGGGATTACAGGCACCTGCCACCACACCCAGCTAATTTTTGTATTTTTAGTGGAGACGGGATTTCACTATATTGGCCAGCCTGGTCTCGAACTCCTGACCTTAGGTGATCCACCCACCTCAGCCTCCCAAAGTGCTGGGATTACAGGCGTGAGCCACTGTGCCCAGCCAAGTGGAGGGCTTTAAAACAGTATAGTAACGCGATTTGTTGCTGTTCCAGTTGGCCATGGGACTCAAGTTGAATGGACACTTCTTGTATTGATACTGAAAACAGATCCTACATCCTATGTCCATTGAGTAACTAGGTTTGAAATTAATTCTGTCTACTTTGTGACAATTAACAATTTCTTGTTGAGTAGTGTGTAACTCATAAGGTAAAAAAAAATTTTATATTTATGTTAGTCTGACATTCAGGGATCCCACATACTGGCCAGTGCTTATCTTTCTAATGCTTATTTTCCTAATCTCCCCTGTACCTGCCTTTATGGACTCTGCTCTAGCTAGAGTGGTCTATTTGCTCCCTTGCTCACTCCAGTCTCCATTTTCTAAAGCCATTCTCTTCCTTTGCCCTTGCTCGCCAACATCACAAACACTGGAAGACCCTCCCCTTTTCTGCTTGTACAATTTCAAGCCTACAAGATAATTTCCTGTAATTTTGCTCTAATGCATGCTTATCTCTTGTGCCTGTGAACTACTCATACTTAAATTCTGACTTGGCTTGTAGTTAATAATATATTCCCTTGACATAATGTGCTGGACAGTACATTATGAAGTGATTTAACATTTGGCCTTTGGAGACAGCAAAGCAGTTTTTATAAACATTTATGTATTTTTAAAGTGAGTTACCTGGCAACCTCCCAAACAAGAATAGGTTCGTTCAGTCTCCCAACAAAGCAGTTTTTATCATGATTCCATGACTTCCTCGCTCTGTGACAATGGGGAAAGTTGCTTAATCTTGCTGAGTCACAGTTTCCTCATCGATACAATGGGGATAATGGTAGTTCCTATCTCACAGGACTGTTGTGAGGACTAAATGGGATAATATATGTAAAAGTATATAACAGTGCCTATTGGCAAAGAGTAAGCATTCAATCAACATTAGCTATTATTATTTCCCTCTAGTATTTTTACTTAGCTTATTTATATATGGATTATGCTCCCATCATTAATGGAAAGATTACTATTTGCTGTTATTTATTATATGCCAAGCACTGTACTAGGCACTTTTTTTTTTGTTTTTTTTGAGATGGAGTTTTTCTCTTGTTGCCCAGGCTGGAGTGCAATGGGGCAATCTCGACTCACCACAACCTCCGCCTTCCAGGTTCAAGTGATTCTCCTGCTTCAGCCTCCCAAGTAGCTGGGATTACAGGCATGTGCCACCACGCCTGGCTAATTTTGTATTTTTAGTAGAGATGCGGTTCCACCATGTTGGTCGGGCTGGTCTCAAACTCCCGACCTCAGGTGATCTGCCCGCCTCAGCCTCCGAAAGTGCTGGGATTACAGGCGTGAGCCACCCCGCGTGGTCCGGCTCTCTTATTAATACTTATGTTATTTAATTCTCACAGCAGCAATCCTGAGGTTAAAGTGATTTGATCTGGAAATTAGAAAATCCTACTAATGCCTTACCTGGGAATTAGTAGAGCCAGAATTTTGAACTGTCTTTTGTTATAGGGGCCTCAGCCATGAACCTAGGATAAGTGGGGAAAATATATTTTTATCCCCTACTGAACTCAATTATATCTGCCTCTAAAGCCTTTCCACTGCTTCATGGTGCTTTTTCACAGACATGGGAAACTTTTTGTTTTTCTCACAGGGCTACCTACCTGTTGTGTACAAACCGAGTTCCTTCATTTAATGGATTTATTGTATTTAAATCAACAGAGTGGAATTGGGGGCTTTATTTAGTTTATGCTATTGTTCTTTGTGGCTGAAAATCACAGGTTCTCTTCCCTTATCACTCAGAAGGCACCTCCAAATCTCTTTTCATTCACCATATTACTGAAGGCACTAATACCCTTATTTACACCTAACCACTACTTGCTTCTGCTCATATATCTGCTTGAAAAGAAGCTTTGCCAGTTAATGTAAAACCACCTAATTTAGCCCCTTAATTTATAGTTGAAGCAAATAAGGCTCAAGGGCTAAGAGATGTGCCCAAGGTCAAGCTAATGGCTGTACCTCAACTGGGTCTCAATCCAGGTTTCTAGCTCATGTCCAGAAAGCCACTCATTATGCCAGGAGCCCCTTGAAAAGCAGCACTCAACAAGGTTATTATCATAAGTAGTTCAAAACCTCCGCCTGTAGTCTTATTTGTGGTGCTAATTTCATAACACCCCCTTTAAATTATAATATACAAATAAACTTCCTTCAGCACAAAATTTGAGTAAATGAAATCTTAAAAAAAAATTTTTTTTTAAGGCCGGGCGCGGTGGCTCAAGCCTGTAATCCCAGCACTTTGGGAGGCCGAGACTGGCGGATCACGAGGTCAGGAGATCGAGACCATCCTGGCTAATACGGTGAAACCCCGTCTCTACTGAAAAAAAATACAAAAAACTAGCCGGGCGAGGTGGCGGGCGCCTGTAGTCCCAGCTACTCGGGAGGCTGAGGCAGGAGAATGGCGTAAACCCGGGAGGCGGAGCTTGCAGTGAGCTGAGATCCGGCCACTGCACTCCAGCCTGGGCGACAGAGCGAAACTCCGTCTCAAAAAAAAAAAAAATAAATAAATAAATAAAATAAAATAAAATAAAATAAATTTTTTTAAATGTAGACATGGGGGTCTCACTATGTTGCCCAGGCTGGTCTGGAACTCCTAGACGCAAGCAGTCCACCTGCCTTGGTCTCCCTAAACTCTGGGATTACAGGCATAAGCCACTGCGCCCAGCCCAAATAAGCGAAATCTAACCATTAGACTATGTGTACATCAAGAACATGTGACTGTTGCTTTTTTAAAAACTGAGACGGAGTCTCATTCTGTCACCCTGGCTGGAGTGCAGCAGAGCGATCTCGAGTCACTGCAACCTCTGCTTCCTGGGTTCAAGTGATTCTCCTGCCTCAGACTCCTGAGTACCTGGAATTATAGGTGTGCACCACCATGCCGTCTAATTTTTGTTTTTTTAGTAGAGACGGGGTTTCACCATGTTGGTCAGGCTGGTCTCCAACTCCAGAGCTCAAACTATCCACCTGTCTTGGCCTCTCAAAGTGCTGGGATTATAGGCGTAAGCCACCACGCTAGGCCTGACTGTTGCTTTTTTTTTTTTTTTTTTTTTCTTTTTCTGAAACTGAGTCTCTCTCTGTCGCCCAGCCTGGAGTGCAGTGGTACAATCTTGGCTCACTATAACCTCTGCCTCCCGGATTCAAGCAGTTCTCTGCCTCAGCCTCCCGAGTAGCTGGGATTACAGGTGCCACCACCACACCTGGCTAATTTTTTTGTATTTTTAGTACAGACAGGGTTTCACCATATTGCTCAGGTTGGTCTCGAACTCCCGACCTCATGATCCACCCTCCTCAGCCTCCCAAAGTGCTGGGATTACAGGCATCAGCCACTGCACCCAGCCCAACGGTTGCTTTTACATAGGCTATATATTTCTAGGAAGCAGAAGTAACTTATTCTAACTTTTTCCATATGGCAAGTGGCACAAGGCATCATCTGAAGGCCAAAACTGTCAGGATAGAGAAACTTAGAAGCTCAGAATAGAATGTTAGAATCTGAAAAAAAAATTGGGGGAATGTATAATGCAATCTAATCCAATCCCCTGTTTGTATAACAATGATTTTGAGGCTCAAGAAGTAATTCTCATGGCATTATAGTAAAATCTGTGGCCACATCAGCAACATTTTTCATGCAGTACTAAATTATCTTCCTTGATTTTCTGAAAATTAAATTGTATCAATAGTCACTTAAGATTGCAGGAATAGGCCAGGCGTGGTGGCTCACACCTGTAATCCCAGCACTTTGGGAGGCTGGGGTGGGCGGATCACGAGGTCAGGAATTTGAGACCAGCTTGGCCAACATAGTGAAACCCCATCTCTACTAAAAATACAAAAATTAGCTGGGTGTGGTGGTGCGTGCCTGTAATCTCAGCCACTTGGGAGGCTGAGGCAGGAGAATTGCTTGAATCCAGGAGGCGAATGTTGCAGTGAGCTGAGACCGTGCCATTGCATTGGGTGACAGAGTAAGACTCTGTCTCTAAAATAAAATAAAACAAAATAGAATAGAATAGAATAGAATAGAATAAAATAAAATAGATTTCAGGAATAAGTCCTTTTGGAAAAATGCAAGACAACCTTCAGGGAACTAAAATTAAATATTACCTTACTCTCCTTTTGGAACATGAGCCTCATTATTTGGGCAGTTTTATATGCAGTTACAACTTTTCTTGGTTTTTGGATAGTCCTTATGTGTTATTGGCAGAATCATTTCTCACCAAAAGCATCGAAATTCAGAAAGACAGAAACAATGGCATTTATCTCGGCCAAATAAGAAGTTTGAAGAACTCCAGATTATGATATATTCCAAAGTGGCCTCAGTTTTTCAGCAAATTTCAGAGTTAGAAAGGAGTCAGAACTCGGCTTGGATCATCCTATAAGAGAATCAACAATTCTTTTGTAATATCTTAGCCATAGAGGCAACATGAAATGTCTGGCTGTTTAGTAAAAGCTCTAACAATATTTTCATCCTCACTGTTTTCTTTAGGTTGTGTAGGTATCCCTATTGGAGCCCACGATTTGAAAGAAATTTTGTATTATTGTCTTTTTTTTTTTTTAATTTTGTTTTCCCCAGTTTGTGCTCATATAGATTCCAGCCAGTCTTTTACCACACATGCTACTCAGCCTGGTTCTAAAGAAATCAGGCTGAGAAGAATTATATATCACAATAGGGAAATGTATCCAATACCCTCAACCCAGCCCTGTCCTTCAGACTCTGGAGATTATTTCAATTCAACTCCAGGACACTGGTGAATGAGGGAGGCTTTTGGAGGGGTGAGGTGTGGGAGGGTGCCAAGGGGCTAAAAGATCTTATGAAGCTCCCTGCCATGCTGGCCCAGAATTAACCCATGGTTTCCCAGCCAGAGCAGTCACAGCTGCCTTGCTTTCCTGGGGCTTCACATGTTAATCTATGAAATTAACCAACTGAGTTTGACCGTGACTGTCTTTGTTTTGCAAAACAAAATTGGTAAGGCAGGCCTCATGCTGACTGACTGAATGGAGTCATCAACCCAATTCAAGGGGTGCCACAAAAGCAAGGAAGTGAAACTTCAATTTCCTCCTCATGTGAAATGATAGCTTATCATACCGAGTATGACCCTTACGCAGCTCAGGGCAAAGTATTTTATTGCTTTTTTTGTGAACAGCAATAAACCACTCTCTTCTAGTTTTTCCTCTAACCCCCACCCCCGCCCCACACCTGATTGATTAAAGCTCATTGGAAAAGGTCTGTTCTCTGTTGTCAGTGATCAGAGAACCAAAAGCCTCCTTTTTGCCCTCATCAACCTGTTATCATTTTATCTCTATCCTAGGAAGTACAGGGTTTGTTTTAAAACAACACAGAAGTAAACAGAGAGGGTAAAGCCATTCTGGCTTCAGAGCACCCTTGTAATAGTCATCGGCTCTAACCACCTGGGTGAGTTTTGCTTCAGTTCTAGGCCAGGCAGATGATGTTGGTTGCTTTCATCCCCAAGTTTCCTCTGCCCTTATACACACCTCTGTTAGAATATTTACCACACTACACTGAGTTGTTTGAGACAGGATCTTGCTGTGTTGCCCATGCTGGAGTGCAGTGGTACTATCATAGCTCACTGCAGCCTCGATCTCCCATCTCAAGTGATCCTCCTGCCTCAGCCTCCTGAGTACCTAGGACTGCAGGTGCGCACCACCACACTTGCCTAATTTTCGTATTTTTTGTAGAAATGACATCTTGCTATGTTGCTTAGGCTGGCATACTACATTGTTATGAGCACAGGTGAGCATTTCTTGATTGGGATTATGTACTTTCATTTTTATGTCCCTAAGCAGGTGCCTAGCATATCCTTGACCCCATAGAAGGCATTCAGTGAAAGAATAAATTGACAGGGAGGCCTCCCACAAAGGTTAGGTCATCTTTTCACCTACCTGTCAGCAAGTCCCTAACTATCTAGACTCAGAATCAGAAAGAGGTTCAGTAGCTCAGCTCCTTCACTGGACACTTGTAGGCATCTATGGGGGAAGATGTGATGTTTCTTAGGACTTGAACCTGTACCCTCTTCACTCTTACCTCATTTACTTCCATGGCTTCAGAAAGTATCTGTTTATCGATGACTCCCAAATTTGCATCTCCTTCTCAAACTTCTTTTCTAGTTTATTTAGCAAGATTTCCTATACTTATTAGCCAATCACCTGCTTGATAGCTCCATTTGAATGTCTCAGAAATATTACAAAGTTAACATGCTTAAAATGGAACTTTTTTTTTTGGAAACAGTCTCACTTTGATGTCCAGTCTGGAGTGCAGTGGAACAATCTCAGCTCACTGCAACCTCTGCCTCCCAGATTCAAGTGATTCTCCTGCCTCAGCCTCCCAAGTAGCTAGGATTACAGGCACACACCACCACTCCCAGCTAATTTTTGTATTTTTAGTAGGCAAGTGGTTTCACCATTTTGGCCAGGCTAGTCTCAGACTCCTGGCCTCAAGTGATCCACCCACCTCAGCCTCCCAAAGTGCTGGGATTACAGGTGTGAGTCACGACACCTGGCCAAAATGGAACTCTTAATTCTCATCTTCCTGTTAGTCCTAACCTGGTTCTCTCTCATTTTGCCCGTGTCCATAAATGGCACCACCTGCCACTCAGTTACTAAAGTTGCAAAGACTGGGAGTCATCTAGCTTCCTCACCTTCTCTCACCCACCGTATCTAATCCATCAGCAATTGCATTGATTCTTCCTTTTTTTTTTTTTTAAAGACTGAGCCTT
>NC_037673.1:134464975-134465725 GCF_003255815.1 Theropithecus gelada | reverse complement strand
AAAAAAAAAAAAAAAAAAAAAAAAAAAAAAAAAAGAAATTTTATGAAAATATATTAATATATTATTCATAGAAAAAAAATTTTATGTTTACGGTAGGTTGTGTCATGTTTAGGAGACTTGAAATGCCAGCCCAGGCCGGACATGGTGGCTCAAGTCTGTAATCCCAGCACTTTGGGAGGCCGAGGCGGGTGGATCATGAGGTCAGGAGTTTGAGACCAGCCTGGCCAACATAGTGAAACCCCATCTCTACTAAAAATACAAAAATTAGCAGGGCATGGTGGCAGGCACCTGTAGTCCCAGCTACTTGGGAGGCTGAGGCAGGAGAATCGCTTGAACCCGGGAGGTGGAGGTTGCAGTGAGCTGAGATTGCGCCATTGCACTCCAGCCTGGGAGACAGAGTGAGATTCCCTCTCATAAAAATATAATAATAGGCCGGGCGCGGTGGCTCAAGCCTGTAATCCCAGCACTTTGGGAGGCCGAGACGGGCGGATCACGAGGTCAGGAGTTCGAGACCATCCTGGCTAACACGGTGAAACCCCGTCTCTACTAAAAAATACGAAAAACTAGCCGGGCGAGGTGGCGGGCGCCTGTAGTCCCGGCTACTCGGGAGGCTGAGGCAGGAGAATGGCGTAAAAACCCGGGAGGCGGAGCTTGCAGTGAGCTGAGATCCGGCCACTGCACTCCAGCCTGGGCGACACAGCGAGACTCCGTCTCAAAAAAAAAAAAAAAAAAAAAAAAAAAAAAAAAAAA
>NC_037673.1:134264793-134464896 GCF_003255815.1 Theropithecus gelada | reverse complement strand
CGACGCAAAAAAAAAAAAAAAAAAAAAAAAAAAAAATATATATATATATATATAATAATAAGAATAAAATAAGAAAAGAAAGAAATGCCACCCCAAAGAATTTAGATTTTATTCTCTAGTACCTTGAAGTTTTTGTTTTGCTTTGTTTTTTAATCAGGTGAATAATCAATTGAATGTGATGAATTAGTAAGGTAAATATGGTAGTAATGTGTTAGGTGGAGAGCTGAAAAGTAGAATATCAGTTCTTGGTTCAAAATTCAGATACAAGGGATGATCTTAGCACAGTGTGGAAGCAAAGGTAATAGAGGGAAGGGATAGATTTGGAGGACAAACCAAAGGAAGAAGACTAAATGTGAAAAGATCAGCAGAGGGAGGAGTCAGGAACGACTCAGAAAAGTAAGCCTCGGTAACTCAAAGTTTCATTAGCTCACTGATGGAAACAGAGAAGTCATAAGAGAAAATCAGTTATGACATCCAAGTAGAACGGCCAGTCAAGCATTAGAGCTGCAATGCCTAGAGCTCACACAGAGATGGAAATTTAGGAGTCATCAGCACAGAAATAAGACTGGAATTTGAGAATAGGTAAGTTCTCCACGGTGAGAGCAGAGAAGAAAGTGGACCTCAACCTGAACCTTAGGGTGATGTTCATATTAAGGATCAAGAAAGAAGAGTAGCCCAAAAGAACTGTCTGAAATGCAGGAGGATTTATAGCCAGTGCTCACTGATGCACTTAGAGAGAACTATGTCTGTGGGATAGAGGGAGAGGGATACAGAAGACAAGCAATTAAACGTGGGTAATGAGGCCGGATGTGGTAGCTCACGCCTGTAATCCTCGCACTTTGGGAGGCCAAGTTGAGTGGATCACTTGAGGTCAGGAGTTCGAGACCAGCCTGACCAACATGGTGAAACCTTGTTTCTACTAAAAAACAAATACAAAGTTAGTCGGGCAAGGTGGTGCGCACCTGTATCCCAGCTACCTGGGAGGCAGAGGCAGGAGAATCACTTGAATCTGGGAGGCAGAGGTTGTAGCGAATCAAGATTGCACCATTGCACTGCAGCCTGGGCAACAAAGGTGAAACTCCTTTTTTTTAAAAAAAAAAAAGGTGGGTAATGAAATCAGAACCCTGATTATGGATTCCATACTTAAGAGATTAGGTGGTAAAATAAATAAAATATGAGTTTGGGAGGACAGTAGGTCAAGAAGAGTTTTTCTTCTCTCTCTCTCTCTTTTTTTTTTTTTTTGAGACAGGGTCTTATTCTGTTGCCCAGGTTGGAGTGCTGTGGTATGATTACAGCTCACTGTAGCCTTGACCTTCTGGGCTTAATCCTCCTGCCTCAGCCTCCTGAGTAGCTGGTACTACAGGCACGTACCACCACTCGGCTAATTTTTTTTTTTTTTTTTGAGATGGAGTCTCACTCTGTCCCCCAGGCTGCAGTGCAGTGGCGCGATCTTGGCTCACTGCAAACTCTGCCTCCTGGGTTCAAGCAATTCTCTGCCTCAGCCTCCGGAGCAGCTGGGGATTACAGGCACCCGCCACCATGCTTGGCTAATTTTTGTATTTTTAGTAGAGACAGGGTTTCACCATCTTGGCCAGGCTGGTCTTGAACTCCTGACCTTGTGACCCACCTGCCTCGGCCTCTGAAATTGCTGGGATTACAGACGTGAGCCACCATGCTCAGCCTTCTTGGCTAATTTTTATATTTTTTGTAGAGATAAAGTTCTGCCATGTTGCCCAGGCTGGTCTCAAACTCCTGGGTTCAAGCAATCTCCCACCTCGGCCTCCCAAAGTGCTGGGATTACAGGTGTGAGCCATTGTGCTGGGCCCTTCTCTCTCTTTTTTATTTTATTTATTTATTTTTGTTGTTGTTTTGAGATGGAGTCTTGCTCTGTCACCCAGTTTGGAGTGCAGTGGGTGTGATCTTGGCTCACTGCAACCTGCGCCTCCTGGGTTCAAGTGATTCTCCTTCCTCAGCCTCTTAAGTTTCTGGGACAACAGGCATGTGCCACCACGCTGGGCTAATTTTTGTATTTTTGTATTTTTTTTTTTGAGATGGAGTATCGCTCTGTCGCCCAGGCTGGAGTGAAGTGGCATGATCTTGGCTCACTGCAACCTCCACCTCCTGGGTTCAAGAGATTCTCCTGCCTCAGCCTCCCAAGTAGCTGGGATTACAGGTGGAATTACTAATTTTTGTATTTTTAGTAGAGATGGGGTTTCATCATGTTGGTCCGGCTGGTCTTGAACTCCTGACCTCAGGTTATCCACCCACCTCGGCCTCACGAAGTGCTGGGATGACAGGCATGAGCCACCGCGCCTGGCCCTCTCTCTTTTTTATTGGTGAGTCCCTTGGATATCTGAAGACAGGGATATGGCCAATGCCAGGAGACAGAGTGGTATAAATTAAGGGGACCTTCTAGAGGGGAGATTCCAGAAGGAGATGACAATGGTTAAGGTGACTCTAGGTTAGAAAATGTCAAGGTAGCCGGATGCGGTAGCTCACACCTGTAATCCCAGCACTTTGGGAGGCTGAGGCAGGAGGATCACCCAAGGTCGGGAGTTCAAGACCAGCCTAGCCAACATGGAGAAACCCCATCTCTACTAAAAATACAAAATTAGCCAGGCGTAGTGGTGCATGCCTGTGAGCTCTGTAAGACCAAGAATAAATAGATTTTTCAGACACATGAGGGAAAGAGGTGAAGGCAGTTGAGCTACTTGGGAGGCTGAGGCAGTAGAATCGCTTGAACCTGGAAGGAGGTTTCGGTGAGCCAAGATCTCGCCATTGCACTCCAACCTGAGCAACAGAAGCGAAAATCCTCCTCAGAGAAGAAAAGAAAGGAAAAGGAAAAGGAAGAGAAGGGAAAGGAAGGAAGGGGAAGGGGAAGGGGAAAGGGAAGGGGAAAGGGAAGGGAAAGGAAGGGAAGATGAAAGGAAAATAAGAAAGAAAAGGTCAAGGTACCCTTAATGAGTGATCAGAAGGGTGAGGAAGTCTCCATGAGTAGTGAAATGACTGAACATAGTCCAACCTAAGCAGACAATTGAGCAAAGTCAGAAGGATAAAAGACTAACTGACACATTGTGGTCAATGCTGAGGATGTGGGGCTGTAACAACAGCTTTTCATGAACACAGGAGCTACCATTGGAAGAACTAGGATAGATGAAGCTGAGTACACCAGACAGAGGAGGGGTATTGGAGCAGGCTACACCTGGAGGAAGGCAGAGAAGGCAGAGGTCTGGGGGACTTTGGAGTCGGGCATATCCAGATTCCAAAAGAGAAAATAAGACGCTAGGCCAGGCCAGACCCTCAGTGATAAAGGAGGGCTAGATCTGGCAAATGAGTCAGACAATAGCAGCTTATAGGTAAGGTGGGCAGGAGAACAATGCTCCATTTGTAAATCTCAGGTACTCAGTTGTGAATCATGGGATTGGATGCCCTGATTGTCAGTTTCCTGTTCTTGTCCCCACACCACCACAAGCCCCAGCACAAGAGGACTCTAATGAGGCCACTCTGCTGGCCCAATCCCAGTGGAAAGAGCAGGGAATCAAGGTTATTTTGTTGGAATGGAAGGCGTTAGAAAGGAACTTTGGGGCTGGGTGTGGTGGTTCATGCCTGTAATCCAAGCATTTTGAGAGGCTGAGGCAGGAGGATCACTTGAGCCCAGGAGTTCGAGACTAGCCAGGGCAACATAGTGAAACCTAATCACTACAGAAAATTAAAAATAAAATTACCCGGGCATGGTGGTGTATGCCTACAGTCTCAGCTACTTAGGAGGCTGAGGCGGGAGGATCCCTTGACACCAGAAGTTTGAGGTTGCAGTGAGCCATAATCATGCCACTGCACTCCAGCCTGGGCAATAGAATGAGAACCTGTCTCAAAAAGAAAAAAAGAAATAAATGAACTTTGGCAATGGAGAAATGCAAGTGGGGCAATCAGAGCTCTGTGAGACCAAGAATAAATAGATTCTTCAGACACTTGAGGGAAAGAGGTGAAGCCAGTTGAGGCTTGAAAAGGATGTCTGGCTCATATCCCACCTAACTCCTCACAGAAACTCAAGTTCGTGTAGCTGAAGACAGTCTAGGAAAAAGAGACAACTGGTGAAAAGCTGAAGTAATTGGCTTATTTCTTTTGGAGAATGAGTCTGTTTGAAGGCCTCAAATCCATAATATGAAGTCCTAGGAGAGGCCGGCTTAAGATGTAGTAGTGTCAATTCAGGATAGACGTGAGCAAATGCTCTGGTAAGCACTTTGTCCTGGGTAGGGAAGGACTGGCTTTCCCCTTCCTGACAGTCTTTCAAAACAGGATGTACAGTGTGTGCCCCCCACCCTTTTTTTTTTTTTTGGCTTTAGGAGCTCTCCTGTTCAGAAGCAGGTGGCTGAATTAAGTGATCTCTTATAGACTGCAAGAAGCTGATGGCAAAGAAATGACAAGGGACCTTCTCAAGATCACTGAGTCCCATCAGAGGTGTGCATGGGTACCTGAGAATCTGAGAGGAATGTGGGAATGAGTTTGGGTACCTGGTGCACCATTGGACCTTTCCCTACCCACTTCCTACCCACATCCCCACTTCCCCTGCCCGTCGTTTCCCTGGTCCCCTGCCGACCAAGTGCAGTTGGAGGCCTCCCAGACCCCTGGCCTAATTCCCCAGTGCTTTCTTTGGGTCATCACACATCCCTTTCCTGATGACGCTCCATGAGAAGGGCAGCCTAGCAGGGCAGGCAGAGCACCAACCATGGAGGCTGCCCAGGGCCCTGGAGTCTACTCTTTGCTCCTCTGCAATCTCAGGTGCTGATAGGGTCAGGATACTTTCCTCCTCCAGGCTCCGCTTGCCTTCAGTGGTAGGGAATGCTGCAGGATTGGGTGGCTTAGAGCTCTATTCCCATCCAAAGGTCTTTAACCTCTTCTAGAAGCCTTTGATCTGGTCCTTGCTTTTATTTTTCCCCAACCTGAACATCTTTATCTAGGTCCAGGGTCACTGCCTTTTGTCATCAATGAGGATTATGAGCAGTTTGTGATGTGGGGCTAGAAACATTCGTTTTTCTCTGAACCCTGTTTTTCCTTTCTCTGTCTTCTAAAATAAACAGCCCTCCTTTGACATTCCCTCTTGAAACTTTGACCTCTAATGGAGACCATAATGGTTAGTTTTTTTCTTTGAGTACCCCCTGGAGAACCAGGATTCTGCCCTACCAAATCAGCAGGAGCCAGGCTTTCTGCTTTGTCATTCTAAGGTAGGCCTTTGCAAATCAAAAGTTAGGTTTCTTCATTCTGGAGAAAGGCTGAGAAATATGATTCTCTTGCTTGGTGAAGAGGGAGGAGAGGACACCTTTCATTGCATATGAATGGTAGTCATTCGACAAAACTGTCATGATGGTTAAGAATGTTACCAGGGATCCCTGGGCTCCTACAGTGTAAGTGGTGTAAAAGAAAGAGTATGGATTTATGAGGCAGTAGCTTGAATTCAAATTCACCTCCCTGCATTTAATTCTAGGTTGAGGTGCTTAACCTCTCTCTGAGCCACAGTTTCCTCAGTAGTTGGAAAGGGATAATTGTAACTCTAATCGGATTGGTCTGAGGATTGAAGGAGATGATATCTATTAAGCACTTGACATTTAGTAGGTCATCAATTACTTCCTTTCCGCTCTAGTTTCCCTAACTTGCCAACAAGCCTGAGTAGATTGGCAGTGAACCAGAGGAGACCCAGGGAACAGGCCTCAGGGTTTTCTTAGGAGCTCCTAATTCTGCCCACATTAGAGAGCAGATGGGAAGAAGGAAGAAAAGAAAAAGACAAAAGAGATAAAGCTTTGTAGGGGTCTGGCAAGCATAATTATTTTCTTTCTTTCCTTCCTTCTATTTTTCTCTTTTCCTTTCTTTTTTAAAACTTTTTTTTTTTTTGGAGGCAGGGTCTCACTCTATCACCCAGGCTGGAGTGCAGTAGCATGATCACAGCTCACTGCAGCCTCGACCTCCCAGGCTCAGTGGATCCTCCTACCTCAGCCTCTGGAGTAGCTGTGACTACTGGTGCACGCCACCACGCCTGGCTAACTTTTTGGTATTTTTTATAGAGAATGGGTTTTGCCATGTTGCCCAGGCTGGTCTCTAACTCCTGGACTCAAGTGATCTGCCTGCCTCAGCCTCCCAAAGTGTTGAGATTACGAGTGTGAGCCACCACACTTGGCCTCTTTTCTTTCTTTCCCTCTTTTTTTTTGTTGTTGTTGTAGAGATCGGGTCTTGCCATATTACCCAGGGTGGTCTCAGACTTCCTGACCTCAAGTGATTCTCCCGGCTTGGCCTCCCAAAAGCACATTTTCCTTTTAATCTAGACTGAGCAAATACAGAATTCCATTGTGCAGGGGAAGAGATGCTGTGCTTGGATTTATTGAACTAGGGGAATAGGCTCGTGGACAGGTTTCCCTCATTGAGTTGATCACTTTTTCAGCAGATTTACAAGATCCATCATCAGATCGTGGCCAATCTGCCTGTCTTGGGTGCTGAATCTATGGAAACTGGGGGTTTTACTGTTCTGTCACCTTAATGATAGCCAGCTTGTTAAGGATGAACCAAAAGGGAAGGGGTGTAGGGCTGTAACTGATGAATCTGAATAAGGCTGTGTTGCCTTGGAGTGAATCCTTGACAGGAAGGCGACGGATGCAGAGAAATCCAAATTCCTGTTGTTTCTGGCCGCGGGTCCATGTGGGAAGATTGGTTGGTGTGACTGATTGCTCTGAAGGTGAGATGGAAGAGGGTGGGAGAGGCTTGGAAGGAGAAGAGACTAAGGAGACTATGAGTTTTTTGGGGAAGCAGACAAACTTCAAGGAATTCTCATTGCCCTGAGATTTCTTGGTGAAAACCTCTGCTATAAGCCCACAGTAAACACAAGGCTTGTTCTCTTGGAATGACCTTTTGAATAGGGCAGCAGGGCTGGTTGTGCTCCTGAAAATCCTTCCCAAGATTATTTGGTATGTCAGTAAGGTCCTGGGGAAGATGTCAAAGCCTCAGGTGCCTGGGTTCTTTGGCTGGAGATTCAGTTAGGAATGCAGGGAGAAAATCTAGTGTGTTCATTTCTCTAGCACAGGGTCACAACTCGGGTTTCAGGGGAGGTGCTTTGACATCTATATTTATTGAGGGTTTAACCTCTGTGCTGGATAATTTTATTTTTGCTTTTTCTCTGGGCCTCAGGGAAATAATCTTTTGGTTGCCTATTTCCATTCCTCCTTCCATGACCACCAAGCAGCACACACCACACACACTTTGTTTCTCTGTCACTGCTGCAGTGTGCTTTTGAACTTTCCATTGAAGGAGGGACAGAGAGGAAATCTGTCACTTCCTTGACATAGGCTTCGCTTTTATGTATCTGTCCTTGTATCTGTTCTCTGACATCTGTGGTAGTTTTAAATGTTTCTCTTGAGATGCCAACTTCCTTCATGAACATTTCACCTTCCTTTTCACTAAAAAACAAAATTGGTTATTCCTTTTTGGCATTAAAACAAATAACACATTAACTCTTTCTGATGACAGAAAAGATTTATTGTAGGCAAACGTAAAAATACAGAAAAACACAAAAGGAAAACAAACCACTCTCTTTTGGTATCACATAGTGGCAAATATTTGCACATTGCCACAAAAACAAAATTGGATTCATCCTGAACATGCCATTTTGCAATCAACTTTGTTCACTTAATTCTATCATGCATGTTTTCCATGTTACTAAGTATTTCTCAAGAATATTTTAGTGGTTAACAGTCTACTGTAAGGTCATGATTTACTTGTTTATCCTACTTTGAACACTTAAATTGTTTTCTAAGTTAAAACAATAAGCTAGGGGTGTTTTCCCATTTTTGGTGATCATTTTTACTTTTTATTCAACATATTCAAAATATCTCCTCCAGGCAGGGTGCAAGCCTGTGCAGACAGCAGAGATTCCCAAGGCTGAGATATTCAGATTTAGGAAACCAGCGGCTAAGCTCCCAGGGCTCTCTTTATGGGAAACGACCCCTCCTCCAAAGATTACCACTGGAAGATGTGGAAGTGCAAATGCAGGCAGGCAGAATCCACAACTCTTTTTGTCTCTTGCCCTGGGGCCCAGGTCTTGGTGTACAGACACCCCAGGACGCCCAAGTTAAGAGAGCAAACACACTTTGAATATGGTCCAGGTTCAAAGGGCTTCCTTACTCCCCAAGTTACTTAGGTTGCATTAAAATAACACTTTCTAGTTCTGGGAGTCTGTATTGTTTTGCTGTTGACCAGTGTCTGGGTCTCAATTTTTCATTACCTGACAAACACTGAAATCAAGAGAGTTGGATATTTCTAGTTTCCCCTTTTTCCTGGTGGATTATTGGGATACAGAAGCAGGGTTTCCCTTTTTGATCTTAAGGTTTCCAAAGGGAGTAATAGAAGTCCCAGCTGGATATATCTTGGAAGGATTTATTGCAAAATAAAGTTGAGTTCTCAATCTAGGAAAATAACAAAGGAGTCCCCAGCTCTCTGAGGAGCATCACTCTTGTGGGACCTTGTCTGGGTAGGTCATAGTCACCTGTCCACTTATTGCCACGATTCCCTTTCCATGGCTGCAGAGATGGTTTAGGAACTCCAAAAACCCCCAGGTTATACAGGGTGCTGGTTTCCCCAGGTGTGGGTGGGAAGAATTTATTTTCTTTTCTCTTTCTTTTTTTTTTTTTTTTGAGACAGGGTCTCAGTTTTGTTGCCCAGGCTGGAGTGCAATGGCACAATCACACCTCACTGTAGTCTCGATCTCCTGGCTCCAATGATCCTGTCGCCTCAGCCTCCCAAGTATCTAGGACTACAGGCAAGTGGCACCACACCTGGTTAATTTTTAAATTTTGTGTAGAGATGGTGTCTTCCTATGTTGTCCAGGCTGGAGGAAGAACTTCTCAAAAGTGCATACTTGGAGGGAAAGAAACCTAACATTCTAAAACTTCCCAGTAGGCAGATATGTGGTCTTTATCCCATTTATCAGCATGGATTTGTAGTCACAGGCTGCTCTTCAGGAGTCTGAACAGAACTCTTTCATTTTTTGCTTCTGTTCTCCTGATTCCCAGCAGCACAGCTAGGTTGGACATGGTCTGAAATTTAAAGGAACAAATACTTTGAAGGTCCCTCTAGATATGGACCCCAAACCAAACTCTCCCTGTAGGAAGCTGCATAAGTATAGGCACAGAGATGGGAAAATAGCTTGCAGGAAAGATGAAATGGGGGTCTGCCAAAATCAGGAGGCCCAGATTCCAATTTCAGCCCTGCCAGGAATATGCTGTGGAATCTTGGGCTTCCATTTCCCCACCGATAGCAGATATGAGGACTACAGACCAACACTGCAATTTTCCAATTGCTTTCCAATCTGTTCTCTCTAAGAGAGAAGCTACATCCCCTTCCACTGATGCAATTAATCAAGTGAACTTGTGTGGGGTATTATCAGGCACTGCCCTCACTCAGGGACTGGGCACTGCCTGAGGAGCGTGTGCAGTAATACTTGCTCACCACATGCCTACACTGGTCACACTTGACCTTACAGCACCACTGGAATTTGCAGTTACAGCTGCTTATGACCTCAGTTTTCCTCTCTTCCACCTGCAGCCCACATTCAGTGCACAGGCGCCCACAGCTACGTCGCTCCCACCTGGATGTGTTGTGGCTGTTCTGTAGGCACTCACGACCCTCTGTGCCATAGATGCCCAGGCTGGAATTGCAGGTACAGTAATCTGGTGATTCCTCTAAAAAGATCAGTTCCGCCTCTGCACTAGGAAGGAAGGCCTCAGCGGGCACCCAGTGGCCCTCGGCGCTGTTCCCAGCTCTCAGCTGCCGCTTATCCATTTCAATTTTCAGCGCCTGGTCATACTTGGCCTTTAGGTAGTCTCCCATCTCTCGGAAGTCAGCCAGCTGCAGCCAGCACGTCTGTATGCTGCAGCTCCCAGAGATGCCATGACATTTGCAGGTCCTTTTCATGGTGGCTCTCACTGCCTTCACAGAGAGAACACAAAAGAGAATGGCTCTGAGTAGGGAAGACCAAAGGTTAGTGATTAAAGGTAATGTTTCAGAGCTGTGTTTCTTGAATTTAAAGGAGCATCAGAATTATTGGGGAAGCTCGTGAAGAATATTTATTCCTGGGCCCTACCTCAGATCTTCTCAATGAGGATATTCAGCGGGGAAGGGGCTGGTACTGGTGATTTTAAAGCTTCCCTGGGTGATTCTGATGGAGAGCCAGGCAAGAGCTGGGAAGGTTACTAGAGTCCAGAAACCTCTGCTCCAGGCTCAACTCAATCACTTGTCAAGCTTTTCTCTATCTGCCCAGCTGGAATAAGAATTGAATATAATAATGACCAAGGAAGTACTCTGTAAATTTTAAAGGAAACTATGATAATTGCCACAGTTATTGTCTTGAGGGTAGGGGTGAGAGTATTTTGGGGGGTTTGGATTTGTCCTCTGGGTCTTCTCTGAGAGGGGAGGGAGCTCCTTGAGTCTGAACACTTATACCCCCAAGGCAATGAATTACCCATGGTTGTACTTGCTTAAAAAACCTCTTCCTGGCTAGACACGGTGGTGGCTCATGCCTGTAATCCCAAGATGTTGGGAGGCCGAGGCAAGAGGACTGCTTGAGCACAGGAGGCCAAGACCAGCCTGGGCAATATGGGGAAACTTCATCTCTACAAAACCCACAAAAATTAGCCAGGCATAGTGGCAAGTGCCTGTAGTTCCAGGTTCTCAGAAGGCTGAGGTGGGAGGATGGCTTCAGCCTGGGAGGTGGAGGCTGCAGTGAGCCGAGATGGCACTACTGCACTTCAGCCTGGGTGACAGAATAAGACCCTGTCTCAAAAAAAACCCCCAAAACCCAAAAACCCTTTCCCCCTTTCCCCGTTTCCCTGGGCACCCAGGATATTTAGGTATATGTTCACAGGAAATTTCTACACTTTTGGCTCTAAATCCAACTTGTTTCCCGATTTGTGTTCCGAATACTCCAGAGATTGCCACCCCACTAGAAGTCTTGGGGGAGAGTTAGACACTTCAGAGAAGCCTAGATCAATCCCAATTCCCCATAGCCCAGACAGACTTTAGGACACAAGGCTGGACAACAAGGCCCTGTTAATTTACTAGAACATGCAGTTGAAGTGATAAAAATTTAAGTCATAGAAGCAAGGCCTTGATTCTGTGTTCTCAGAAGCCCGCCTGTGGAGGGGCAGAGCAGAACATACAATGACAAGAGGACTCAGTGAGAAGATCTGAGTTTACTGCCTGTCTCTGACAGTTATTAGTTGCCTTGGACAAGCCACTTGGCTCAGACTTAATTGGTTCTGTCATCCAGAGAATGCAGGTAGCCATCTCAGTCTGGCTGGGTAGTATGAGGAAAGAATGTAGAAGACAGCTCTTGGTAAATTGTGAAGGGCTGTGCAGATGTGAAGCTGTTGAAATACTGGCCACAACTCCTATACCCACCAGTCTGCCGGCCCTGTTGTTGTGAAGATTCATCAGGGCTCTGGCATCCTTCCCCTTCTCCAAACTGTCCACAAAGAGTTTGGAGATCCTTTCCCCAAATTCCACATTGTCGCTGCAGCCTCCCCAGATCCAGCCATGGCCTCCTATACATAAGGAAAGAATAAGTTCTCCATGTAGCTCCGTGCTCAGTCCCAGTCACCCGCCAAACCATCCCCAAGAGCCCTAGAGTGTAAAGCTATGGCTGAAGGTGAGACAGGGAAATGGAGGTGCATGGGGTGGGTGGGTAGGAGTCCGATTGCCAAAGCCAACTGTCCACCCTTCAGACACTTCCCAGCCATAAGCAATTTGTCTTCTATACCCACAGTAAAAGTAGGCACACTGGGGCTAACTTAGATGCTCTCAAAGGTTCACTGCAGCTCAAACATTCCGGAATTCTGCACCATTATTCTACAATTATCTCGTAAAGGTTACTACCTCCTTCATTAGTGATAAATCTGAGTAAGTGTCTTAGGTAGTCTGCAAATTGCTGAGTAGCTCTAGATTATGGATGAGCCATTCCAAGCCTGAAATACCAGGGCTAGCTTTAACTCACTTCAGCCTTCTCATTTCTAATTGCCTTGTTGCTTGTAGAGCTACTTGCCTATACCTGGATTTATGGACCCAGGCTCAACTCTGAGAGTGTAAGGCTAGGAGATTCTACAATTGAAGGAGTTGCTGGAGTCTTGAGGTTTAAGGGAGCTGTGTCCCTCAGCCTTTCCCTGGAAGACTTTAGCCTGCACTCAGCTCTGTAGCCCCTCACCTCTTCCCACCCCCATTGGAAAGCTCAACTTACCTGTTTTTCCATTTTTTGACCCATCACAGCCACAGTTTTCGAAGTCACCCATGCTACAGTTCTTGGTGATGGTGTACATGACTCCAGCAGAGCTGATAGCATGTATGAAGGAAGTCTCTCTGGTGGCTTTGGAGAGAGAGAGGGAACTGACTGGAAACTTGGACCCTGATGACCCAAAGCAGAGGCTTTGGAAAAGTAATATTGTTTCTCTCCTTTATCCCCTACTTCCTTTGGGTTTAAGAAGATGCTTTTCTTTTCTTTTCTTTTTTCTTTTTTTTTTGAGACTTGCTCTGTCACCAGGCTGGAGTGCAGTGGTGTGATCTCGGCTCACTGCAACCTCTGCCTCCCAGGTTCAAGTGATTCTCCTGCCCAAGCCTCCTGAGTAGCTGGGACTACAGGCTCATGCCACCATGCCCAGCTAATTTTTGTATTTCTAGTAGAGACAGAGTTTCACCATGTTGACCAGGATGGTCTTGATCTCTTGACCTCATGATCTGCCCTCCTCGGCCTCCCAAAGTGCTGGGATTACAGGCATGAACCACTGTGGCTGGCCTTTTTTTTTTTTTTGAGACAGTCTCACTCTGTTGCCCAGGCTGGGGTGCAGTGGCATGATCTTGGCTCTTTGCAAACTCTGCCTCCCAGATTCAAGCAATTCTCCTGCCTCAGCCTCCTGAGTAGCAGGTATGTGCCACCATGCCTGGCTAATTTTTTATTTTTAGTAGAGATGGGGTTTCACCATGTTGGCCAGGCTGGTCTTGAACTCCTGATCTCAGGTGACCCACCCGCCTGGCCTCCCAGAGTGTTGGGATTACAGGTGTGAGCCACTGTGCCTGGCCTATTTTTTTAAAATTATTATTATATTTTTTGAGACAAGGTCTCACTCTTGCCCAGGTTGGAGTGCAGTACATGATCTCGGCTCACTATAACCTCCACCTTCTGGATTCAAGCAATTCTCGTGCCTCAGCCTCCTGAGTAGCTGGGACTATAGGTGCCTGCTACCACACCTGGCTATTTTTAATTTTTTTTTAGTTTTTAGTACCATATGGGGTTTCACCATATTGGCCAGAGTGGTCTAGAACTCCTGGGCTCAAGTGATCCACTCACCTTGGTCTCCCAAAGTGCTGGGATTACATGCATGAGCCACCACACCTGACCTATTATTATTGTATTAGAAATAGGGTCTCATTATGTTACCCAGGCTGGACTCGAACTCCTGGGCACAAGCAATCCTCCCGTCTCAGCCTCCCAAAGTGCTGGGATTACAGATGTGAGCCACTGCATCCAGCCAATGCTCTTCTGTTTGAAAGAACAATGCATATCTTTTCAGCCTCCTTACTTCATCCTGGCAGGAATGAACATCCCCATGTTACCAGTGGGGAAAGTAAAAACTAGAGATAGAATGATGAGACCAATGTAATCCCAGCACTTTGGGAGGCTAAGGTGGGTGGATCGCTTGAGCTCAGGAGTTCGAGACCAACCTAGGCAACATGATGAAAACCTGTCTCTATAAAAAATACAAAAATTAGCCGGGCATGGGGGTGCATGCCTATAGTCCCAGCTACTCAGGAGACTGAGGCGTGAGAATTGCTTGAGCCTGGGAGGCAGAGTCTGCAGTGAGCCGAGATTATGCCACTGCAATCCAGCCTGGGTAGCAAAGTGAAACCCTGTCTCAAAAAAAAAAAAAAGAATGATGAGAACAAGACCACTTTCCAGTTGTGGTGTTGGGATCAGGACCTTGCCCTCTTAGAGTCCATCCTAGACCTCTGTCCACTAGCCACTGCTGCTAGTCCTTAGGCAGTGAGACTCAGGGCTTGATGCTGGCCTAGGAGAGAGAGGAGGACCTTTGCTGCTTCTGACTGGGAAGCTTGGGTCATGTAATAATCATAACAATCATGACTGCCACCTACTGAGCTCTTATCTTACTAAACTCTTTTTTTATTTTTTATTTTTTTTATTTTTATTTTTTTTTTTTTGAGACGGAGTCTCGCTCTGTCGCCCAGGCTGGAGTGCAGTGGCCGGATCTCAGCTCACTGCAAGCTGCGTCTCCCGGGTTCATGCCATTCTCCTGCCTCAGCCTCCCGAGTAGCTGGGACTACAGGCACCCGCCACCTCGCCCGGCTAGTTTTTTGTATTTTTTAGTAGAGACGGGGTTTCACCGTGTTAGCCAGGATGGTCTCGATCTCCTGACCTCGTGATCCACCCGTCTCGGCCTCCCAAAGTGCTGGGATTACAGGCTTGAGCCACCGCGCCCGGCCTTAAACTCTTTACAAACATTGTCACATTTCATTTCTATGTACTCCCTATTCTATCTGTATACCCCATGGGGAGACATTTCTTTCGAGCCTCATCTTTTTTTTTGAGACAAGGTCTTGCTCTGTCACCCAGGCAGGAGTGTAGTGGTGTGATCATAGCTCACTATATTCTTGAACTCCTGGGTTCCAGAAATCCTCCCAACTCAGCCTTCCAGGTAGCTGGGACTACAGGCACATGCTACCATGCTGGCTAACATTTTTACTTCTATTTTTAGTAGAGAGAGGTCTTGCTATGTTGCCCAGGCTGGTCTTGAACTCCTGAACTCAAGCGATCCTCCTGCCTTAGCCTTCCAAAGTGCTGGGATTATAGGCATGGTCCCAACACGTGCTTAGCCACTTTCTCCGTCTTCTTTACTCTTTCCCCTAACTATTCTCAGGTGAATGGTGAATGTTATCTTCAAAAATGACACGCAAACTACAGCACACAGTTACAAATGGGTGCACGTGCACACCCATACACACACACACACACACACACACCCCACCTGAGGCACAACTCAATGTGACGTCTCAGTTTTTCTGTTGTTGAGATTTTATGGCAGTTAGCCATGTGAAACTTCCTCAGGAGCTGCAAACACCCGATTTTTTTTTTTTTTTTTTTTTTTTTGAGACGGAGTCTCGCGCTGTGTCACCCAGGCTGGAGTGCAGTGGCGCGATCTCGGCTCACTGCAAGCTCCGCCTCCCAGGTTCACGCCATTCTCCTGCCTCAGCCTCCGAGTAGCTGGGACTACAGGCGCCCGCCACCACGCCCGGCTAGTTTTTTGTATTTTTAGTAGAGACGGGGTTTCACCATGTTAGCCAGGATGGTCTCGATCTCCTGACCTCGTGATCCACCCGCCTCGGCCTCCCAAAGTGCTGGGATTACAGGCTTGAGCCACCGCGCCCGGCAGAACACCCGATTTTTATTTCATGCAACTCAGTGCAAGATCAGTGTGTACAAACACACAAATATAAGCATGCATTTAAAAAATAGAGTGATTTCTGCTGAGCACTGTGGCTCACGCCTGTAATTCCAGAACTTTTGGAGGCTGAGGTGGGTGGATCACCTGAGGTCAGGAGTTTGAGACCAGCCTGGCTAACATGGTGAAACCCCATCTCTACTAAAAATACGAAAAATTAGCCAGGCGTGGTGCATGCCTGTAATCCCAGCTACTCAGGAGGCTGAGGCAGGAGAATCATTTGAACTCGGGAGGCAGAAGTTGCGGTGAGCCGAGATTGTGCCATTGCGCTCCGGCCTGGGCAACAGAGTGAGACTTCGTCTCAAAAAAAAAAAAAAAAGAGTAATTTCCTACATTTGTCTCATACATAGAGACACCTCATATCCACCTCATTCAAATCCATGGGATACTTCTGATGAACTAAACAGAACTGGCCTTACTGACCCAAATCACAAATCTGGGGTTGAGAGAGGGGAGGTAATTTACTCAAGGCCACATAGCAAGGAAATAGCAGGTCAGCAGGTCACTGGTAGCATTTTCATTTCACTGTGCAATACATGTCACACATATACACATACTGCAGGCGCCCCTCCATTCCCATATATACCCCTTGTACAGGTGAGTCCCACACAAACTTACCACTTCTCAGCCTATTGTGGGTAGAGAGCTGAAGAGCATTTTCAGGGCAGTTCCAGCGTTCCCAAGCAAACTGGAACTTGCATTCCTCGATGCCACTCTGGGCACCCAAGGCCACGCTAGTCGTGTAGGTCAGATAGGCCTGGCAAAGGGAAGAGGGCTGTGAGCTTCTGCCTGGTATGGGTGATCTGGGATAGGAGAAGCAGGCAGGACTCAGATGGGCCAGCTCTCCATTGAGAATCAACCATGGGTTCCTCTGGGTGAGGGGCTCTGGCACTGTCCCCTCCCCTCTTTTCTCCAGAAGAGTCCCCTTAGGGCCCTCAGTGGGTAAAAACAAAAGCTGGAGATCATCCTACCTTGGGACCTGTTATCAGGAAATTGTTCACTGACCTAGCAAGAAGAGAAAAAGTGAGGCAGAGGTGAATGGGGATGAGACAATGGGGCTTCCTTGGCAGGGAGTGAGGGTGGGAAAGGACTTACCAGGCAGAGGCACTGAGTGCAGTGCAGCATATGCCCGCAGCTGCCCAGAGCATAGACAGGTTCCCCATCGCCCTGCCTACCCCCGCGGACCAGGTCCAGCTCAGGTCCAAGTCCAGAGAAGTGAGCAGAGGGCAGGGTCTTCCTCAGTATTTATGTGAGAAGATTCTGAATGTCCAAGGGGGGAAATCAGCAGCTCTTCTCATTTGTTCTTGACTGGCAGGGCTGCAGGAGCCACTGACCCAGTGGGGGATCTGGGAGGAGGGACTCAGTTTTCACGGAAAGCCCCGCCCTGCCCAGCCCCTCCAGCCCTTTTTCCTCCCAGACTGAGAAAGAGGCTGAAGCTTTTCTCCTATCCTTGAGATTTCTTTCTTCTATATGTCAATTTTGTCTCTTCCTGCTTCTTTGGCCCATTTCTCAGAATCATGTAGGCCAGAGCAGGCTGGGTCCTTAACCCTGAAGGCAGGTCACCTATTCTTGGAGCTACAGTGTCCTCCTCTGTCAGTGAGAGCCCCCTCTCTGCCCTGCCATCCTCCCCCAGGTGTTAACAATCAGAAAGCAACTCCATCTGGAGCCCCTGCCTACTCATTTACCTGAACCAGTGACTGGGCCATCCCTACCACTTCCTTCAGGTCTGTGAGGTGATGGAGCTGTGGGACTATGCAGCAGGAACACTTCAGAGTCCATCTCTGCAACAGTCCCTTCTACCACATTCTAGCAAAGTAAGTGCTGGGAAATTTCCTTCATTCCTAGCAAATCTGTCCTTTTATATCTGAAGCTTACAACTCCAGTTAGTTGATTTTTTATATATCTGAGAACCAACCATAGGGTCACCCAGGGCTATATTTGGGAAGACTGATGCCTTCCTTTTTTCTTTCTTTTTTTGAGACAGAGTCTCTCGCTCTGCCGCCCAGGCTGGAGTGCACTGGTGCAATCTCAGCTCACTGCAACCTCCGTCTCCTGGGTTCAAGCGATTCTCCTACCTCAGCCTCCCAAGTATCTGAGACTACAGGTGCCAGCCACCACGCCCGGCTAATTTTTGTATTTTTAGTAGAGAAAGGGTTTCACCATGTTGGCCAGCCTGGTCTTGAACTCCTGGGCTCAAGTGATCTGCCTGCCTTGGTCTCCGAAAATGCTGGGATTATAGGCATGAGCCACTGTGCATGGCCCTGATGCCTTTCTTTCTGATACCATTTTGTTACTAGGACTTAAGCTCCTTAGGCAGGAATCTGTCTTTTATTTTATTTTATTTTATTTATTTATTTATTTATTTATTTATTTATTTTGAGATGGAGTCTCACTCTGTCGCCAGGCTGGAGTGCAGTGTTGTGATCTCGGCTCACTGCAACCTCTACCTCCCGGGGTCGAGCAATTATCCTGCCTCAGCCTCCAGAGTAGCTGGGATTACAGGTGTGTGCCACCATGCCCAGCTAATTTTTGTATTTTTAGTAGAGATGGGTTTCACCATGTTGGCCAGGTTGGTCTTGATCTCTTGATCCACCCGCCTCAGCCTTCCAAAGTGTTGGGATTACAGGCGTGAGGCAGGCACCACGCCCAGCCTTATTTTATTTTATTTTATTTTATTTTATTTTATTTTATTTTATTTTATTTTTTGAGACAGAGTTTCACTCTTGTCACCCAGGCTGGAGTGCAAATGTGCAATCTCAGCTCACTGCAACCTTCGCCTCCCGTGCTGAAGCGATTCTCCTACCTCAGCCTCCCCAGTAGCTGAGATTACAGGTATGTGCCACCATACCCAGCTAATTTTGTATTTTTAGTGGAGACGGGGTTTCACTATGTTGGCCAGGCTGGTCTCAAATTCCTGACCTCAGGTGACCCGCACACCTTTGGCCTCCTAAAGCGCTGGAATTACAGGCGTGAGCCACCGCACCCAGCCAGGAATGTCTTTTAGGTTCACTTTGGGTTCTTAGTGCTTAAGAAGGCACCTGGATGATCGAATGAAAGAACCTGTAACCCCTAGTGGGCACCATTAGGTATGGTTGGGGACTAGAATAAAGTGGGGGGAAGTCCTTGTTGGTTGCTGAAGCTCTTTCCTAAGACTGGAGAAGAAGGTCTAGAGAAGTTCAGAGGAAAGCATAGATGGAAAGTCACAGTTCTGACTCTATCCTGTGACCATTACAGCATCCAGATCACTTCCCAGAACCCTGGACCTGGTTTGGGTGGGAAGTAGAGCTCAGAGATCCCCCCACCAAAGGAATTCCAGGGGCCAAAGAGTCCCCAGGTGTCTTTAGGGCATACTCCAAGTATGGGCCAGTCTTGGCATCAGTCTGCAAACTGACTGTTGTCCTTCTGACATAAGATAATTACAAAAAATATATGTTTAGAAATTTTTATAGGAATTTGGAGCAATTTTAGATATGCTAAACCTAAGAGGAAATTTGGGCTCCTATTTTGTATGTAGTTTTTTGTTTCATTTCTCTGGAAGGATGAGGACAGAAAGTCCTGATGGACTGAAGCTCTGCCTCCTAGCCCCCAGCAAGCTGTCTTCCTTTGATTGCTTGTGGGCTTCTCTGCTTGGGGAAAATAGGTATCCCAGACTTGAGTTACGTGAGAAAAGCCCACTGAGTTAGCCTCAGCGGCCTTTTCTCTGTCTCCTACTTTTCCCAATCAAGAATGTCATTTAACTTTCACTTGTTAAGACAGCAGGGTTGATTTCTATGGCACTCACCGTGGGGTCAGAACAGGGTTAGTGATAGCTCCCAGGAAGTCCCCTGCCACCTCGAAAGAGTTTTAGGAGTGACTCCGCATTCGCTTCCTGTGTGTGAGTGACTGGGTCTTATGCTTCTGTGTTCCCCACTGCACCTGGCATTTAATTGGTACTCTACAAAAAATACTCTTTTATTTTCTAGGAAGCAGAGGGGAAGACAGTTTTTTGTGTGCAAACTGTGCTCTCTGCTGCTCAGATTCTATAAAGATCATATAGTTTTTCTGAATGGAAGTGAGAATTTATAGAGAGGCCTCTGCTCCAGGTACCAGGAGTCCTGGGCTTTGGCCACTAATTTGCTGTGTGACCTTGGGCAAGCTGTTTACCACTGTTTGGACTCAGATTCTTCATCTCTAAAATGAGGGAGTGGGGAAAATGTTGAAGGTTGAATGACCACTAGAGACTTTCCCAGCTGGGCTGGGCATAGTAGCTCACGTCTATAATCCCAGCCCTTTGGAAGGCTGAGCGGGGAGGATCGCCTGAGCCCAGGACTTTGAGGCTACAGTGAGCCATGATTGTGCCACTGTACTCTAGCCTAGGTGGCAGAATGAGACCCCATCTCTAAAAAAAAAAGGCCAGGGCTCACTCCTGTAATCCCAGCACTTTGGGAGGCCAAGGCAGGCAAATCACCTGAGTTTAGGAGTTTGAGACCAGCCTGGCCAACATGGTGGAACCCCATCTCTAATAAAAATACAAAAATCAGCCAAAAAAAAAAAAAAAAAAGATTTACAGAGTTTATTAATCCCAGAGGTGATTGTAGGACAGAAATCTTATCTTCTTCAGTTGAGAGCATTGGAATTATCTTTGTTTGTTTGTTTGTTTGTTTTGAGAAGGAGTCTCTGTCACCCAGGCTAGAGTGCAGTGGTGCAATCTCAGCTCACCACAACCTCCGCCTCCTGGATTCAAAGCCATTCTCATGCCTCAGCCACCCAAGTAGCTGGGATTACAGGTGCTCCTGTAATTAGCCACGCTTGGCTAATTTTTGTATTTTTAGTAGAGATGGGGTTTCACCATGTTGGCCAGGATGGTCTCAAACTCCTGGCCTCAAGGAATTTGCCCACCTCAGCCTCCCAAAGTGCTGGGATTACAGATATGAGCCACTGTGCCTGGCCAGAATTATATTATACATCTTTGAATCCTGTAGTTGATGATTAGATGAACCTTTAAGATGAATACCTGGAGGATAACCAGTGCCTTCTTCAGAGTCCTTTGGGGTGTGTCTACATAAGACCCCTGTGCTGGACTGACTGAATTTTTCACTGCAGACAGAGCTTTCCTGGAGAGAATAGTGACAGGCATTCCACATCAAGTCTACAAATCATTTCCAGTCAACCTGTGCATCAATTTCCTTAATCCCAGCTCTGTTGTCTCATTAGCTTTTAAGTAATGATCCGGGGCCGGGCGCGGTGGCTCAAGCCTGTAATCCCAGCACTTTGGGAGGCCGAGACGGGCGGATCACAAGGTCAGGAGATCGAGACCATCCTGGCTAACACGGTGAAACCCCGTCTCTACTAAAAAATGCAAAAAACTAGCCGGGCGCGGTGGCGGGCGCCTGTAGTCCCAGCTACTCGGGAGGCTGAGGCAGGAGAATGGCGTGAACCCGGGAGGCGGAGCTTGCAGTGAGCTGAGATCCGGCCACTGCACTCCAGCCTGGGTGACAGAGCGAGACTCCGTCTCAAAAAAAAAAAAAAAAAAAAAAAAAAGTAATGATCCAACTCTTGGTTTCTCACTTGCAGGAATGGAAATCTAGAGCTGAAGACTAGAGCAGAAGACGATGGTGGGAACAGATGAGCCTTGACAAGATAGATTGAATCTGAAGCCCTGGTGTGCTGGTAAATGGTTAGCAACTGGATTGGGTGTGGCAGGAGCCTGATTGGTAATGTTTGTTCATTTTCATGGTATAAATACTAGAGCATGGTGAACTGCAAACTGCCAACGTGGACTTGGGAAGAGATGTATATCATTATATAATATTTCTGTCATATAGGTATAATGGGTATAAATAACCTTCAGCATAAATGATAGTGAAATTTAGCAAACTAATTAGGAAGTGATGAATTTTGAGTATTTGTTACCTTTGTTTTTAATATAATTATAAGTTTATATAATTTAATTTTAAATATTGGCTGTATTTAACAACCAGTTTGCAAAATTCTTAAAAATGCAACAACTGCTCTCAGGAGTGGGTATAAGCTGCCTTCAGCACATCACTGGCACTGAAGCCCAGTGTCCTCCCTCTAGGCCATGGGAAGAAAAAGTGGAAATTGTGGAATTGAACACCCAATAATTGTTTCAGTTATGTGCAGGGCTTTAATTTTTCCTCTTACTACCCGCCTTCATGGAGCTTACTGTCTAGTAACAGGAGACAAGGTATGTATCTATCTATAATGTCAGTAGAACATGTGAATAGATATGATGAATAAGCATTCACACTTCTGGAAAGGTATTACCAGGTAATCTGAAGGCCCCTTCCGCCTCTAATGTTCCAGGATGATGAGATTCCAGGAGTCCTAGGGAAGCACTGAGGACTATAATCAATAAAGGATATACCAACGTCACCCTAGCTGTGCCCAGCTTCAGGAAATTCAGAGGCCGTTCGTGGAACCTTAGAGTGTCTGAGCTAGAGAGTTCCATTTGACAAGGATGCAACTGAGACCCATAGAGAGAGAACTTATTGAGGGTTTCACAGTGTTTTGGGCCCAAGTGAGCCTGGATTCCAGCATCCTGGTTTGCCCAGGACCGAGAGGTCTCCTATAGTTTGAGGCTTTCAATGTTAAAGCCAGGACAGTCTTGAGCAAACCAGGATAGCTGGTCACCCGACAGCAAAGGTATGCATCCTAGGCCAGTGCTTCTTTCTAAAAGTGCACTTTCACTGAACTTCCCAAATCCTTCGATCCCCAACATTTCTTTCCCAGGCTCCTTGCAGGGCTCTGAGCCTACAGGGGCTGATTAGACTGTAGGAGCAAGTTGCAAAAGAGCTGAGTAGAGAGGGGGTGGAGGTGACTGGAGAATGCCAAAAGACAAAGAGATAGGATTTCTGACTTTTTACACTTCTCTGCTAATTAGATAAAGGATTGGGACGGGGGAGAATGAGCCTCCATGCATATTCTTCTGAGCTGTGACAGGGAGCAGAGTTTAGGGATTTTTCTACCCCTGGTCTCCACCCCTCCTCCCTGGAAGCTTCTCACCCCCTGGGGATCCTTGACTCCCAGTCCAAATGCCACAGCTGCTTGAGCTCCTGACCCTCCCTTTGGCCCCTTCAATTTAGCCTCAGTGACTTGCCAAGTTCCCCAACAATATGGTCTGGGAAAAAAAGTGGAATACTTCTGTTTTCCCTTTCCGATTCAGGGTTCCAGGTGTCGGGAGGGAAATGAGGCCCTCCTGTGTGAAAATGGGATCAGTTGGTGGTCTATTGGATGCATGGGCCTGTAAGGACAAGGGCATATTAGGGGGGATCAGTCTGAAAGCCATGACTTGATCTGTTTCGTGTTGGCAAGTATGTTTCCTTCATCAATCTGGGAGCTGATTAAGGCTGTGCCCTGCCAATCCCACCCACACAGTGATCGCCCAAGGATAGGGACGTGTTTCTCCCATCAGACTGAGGTACCCAAATGGCAGAGGCCTCATCTTCACCACTAGCCTCGGAAGAGTTAGAGTTGGAGGGGCTCACCCAACACAAGGTTTCAGTTGGCTAAAACCTCTTGTTTTTTATTCCCTCATTGTTTTAAACCTCCATCTCTGTCCTATCCATCTCTGGATAGGACACAGAAGTTCTCAATTAATGTTTCTTGATTAATTGTTGAAGAAGAAGGTTTGGAACTGGTTGTAGGATTTTACTAGTTTTCAGAGAAATATGCATTTATTCATTCCAAAAATATGTACCTACTCAGTTCAGGCTAGTACTCAATACTTATGAGTCCAAGATGAATTAGGAGGTATTTTCATCTAGAAGCTCTCATTCTGGTCTGAGAGAGAGAGAAGTTTAAGTTATTTTTAATAGTACAGTGAAATAAGGAATGTTGGAAATGTTGGAAGGATGCAAGGAAATGGGGATAAATAAGGAAATGCCATAGAAGGGACTTCTGATGAAGACCTGCCATCTGCTGGCAGTGAACGGTACAACAAGCTCTTTTGTTGCCATAATATGGGTTCAGTACTGGAATTCTAGCCATTATCCAGTACCTGCCTAATGGATAGCCAGTCCAGTGATTGGCACTGAGCTGTGAACCTTGTAAAGGGATTTCTGTCTTTGAAAAACTTGTACTATGCTTATGGATGTAAGATATAATTGAAAAAGTTGTCAATCAACCAAGCAACAGATATTTGAATATGCACACACAAAAAATATGCTTTAAAAAAAAGCATAGGCCAGGCACGGTGGCTCAGCCCTGTAATCCCAGCACTTTGGGAGGCTGAGGCAGGAGGAACATGAGGTCAGGAGTTCGAGACCAGCCTGGCCAACATGATGAAACCCTGTCTTTACTAAAAATACAAAAAATTAGCCAGGCGTGGTGGCGCCCACCTGTAATCCCAGCTACTCAGAAGGCTGAGGCAGGAGAATTGCTTGAACTGAGGAGGCAGAGGTTGCAGTGAGCCAAGATCACACCAGTGCACTCCAGCCTGGGTGACAGAGCAAGACTCTGTCTTGAGAAAAAAAAAAAAAGCATGTAATTCATGCTTGTTACCAAAAAAATCAAATAAAACATGGAAATATGTAATGTAAAAAATAGGACTCTCTGACATCCAACTCCCTGTAAGTAATAATTATGTACAGTTTAGTGTGGATTTTTTTTCTCTGCATATATAAATGTTTATATATACATATGTAATTTTTTTTCTTTTTAAAGATGGGGTCTTGCTATGTTGCTCAGGCTGGCTTCAAACTCCTGGGCTCAAGCAATCTTCTCACCTCAGCCTTCTGAATAGCTAGGACTCCAGGTATGCACCAGTGTGCCAAGCTATATACATATTAATATATTTTATTATTTGAGATGGGGTCTTGCTCTGTCACCCAGGCTGGAGTGCAGTGGCACGATCTTGGCTCACTGCAAACTCCACCTCCCGGGTTCCAGCAATTCTTGTGCCTCAGCCTCTTGAGTAGCTGGGATTACAGGACCCTGCCACCATGCTCGGCTAATTTTTTGTATTTTTAGTAGAGACGGGGTTTTACCATGTTGGCCTAGCTTGTCTTGAACTCCTGACCTCAAGTGATCCACCCGCCTTGGCCTCTCAAAGTGCTGAGATTACAGGCATGAGCCACCATGGCTGGCCTTAATTTTCTACGTTCTCTTTTTCTACAATTATTTCTGGATGTGAAAGGGGGAAGGGATATTGGATCTCCTGCACTAATTTTCTCATTTTCTTATCTTTTATTTCCTGTTTTCCATTTTTTTGTTGTATTGTTTAGGAGAGTGCCTCAATTTTATCTTCCCACCATTATGTTGAAATTCTAAAAATTTCTGTATCAAATACTCAGTACCTAAGCCTTTTCCCTTACTCTCTGAATATTCCTTTCCTTTTTTTTTTGGGACGGAGTCTCATTCTGTCGCCCAGGCTGGAATGTGGTGGTGCAATCTTGGTTCACTGCAACTTCTGCCTCGTGGGTTCAAGCGATTCTCCTGCCTCAGCCTCCCAAGTAGCTGGGATTACAGGCCTGCACCACCACACCTGGCTAGTTTTTGTATTTTTAGTAGAGACGGGGTTTCGCCGTGTTGCCCAGGCTGCTCTCGAACTCCTGACCTCAGGTGATCTGCCTGCCTTGGCCTCCCAAAGTACTGGGATTACAGGTGTGAACCACCTTACCTGGACTGAATATTTCTTTTTTATCATACTCTGTTCTTGTTTCATGATTGCAATATCTTCTCTTAAATCTCTAAGGATACAATTTTCAAAACTTTTGTTTAGAGCCTTTTCTCAAAAGTCTAGTGATGCTTGGCTGTCCATTCATGCTTAACAATGAGGGGCTAAAAGCTTTTTGTATCTGGATGGGGCTTGTTGAATAGTGTGCTTCACTCCAGAGAGATAAGATAGCGCCTAGCTAATTCACTGGGGAATCCCAAGCATCAGTATCTTTAAGTCTTTTTTCTAGGGTTAGTTAGTTTTGCCAGAGAGGTGTTTTATTACCTATTGAGTTATAGACCTATTGAGTCTATATAACTCAATAGGTGAAAAATCTTTCTTTCTTTCTTTCTTTTTTATTTTTTTATTTTTTGGAGACAGTCTTGCTCTGTTGCCCAGGCTGGAGTGCAGTGGCGCGATCTCGGCTCACTGTAAGCTCCAACTCCCAGGTTCATGCCATTCTCCTGCCTCAGCCTCCTGAGTAGCTGGGACTACAGGCGCCCGCCACCACACCTGGCTAATTTTTTTTTGTATTTTTAGTAGAGATGGGGTTTCACCGTGTTAGTCAGGATGGTCTCTATCTCCTGACCTCATGATCTGCCCACCTCAGCCTCCCAAAGTGCTGGGATTACAGGCGTGAGCCACCATGCCCTGCCAAAATATTTCATTTTAACTTGTATTTTTTATTATTAGTGAGGTGGAGCACCTTTTTACATGTTAATTATCTGTTTAGATTTCTTATTCTATGAAATGATTCTGGACACTTTTTTTGACTACTTCTATTTTGCACTCATTTTTCTTACAGATTTATGGAATCCAATTATTAACATATAATATGTTGCAAAAATTGTTTTCCTTTTTGTTGTTTGCCTTTTTTTTTTCTTTTTTTGGAGACAGAGTCATGCTCTGTCACCTTGGCTGGAGTGCAGTGGTGTGATCATAGCTCACTGTAGCCTCGAGCTCATGGGCTCAAGGAATCTTCCCACTTTAACCTCCCAAGTTGGTGGGATTATAGGCATATGCCACTACACCCGGCTAATTTTTTTTGAGACAGAGTCTTGCTCTGTCGACTAGGCTGGAGTGCAGTGGCGCAATCTCGGCTCACTACAAGCTCTGCCTCCCCGGGTTCACGCCATTCTCCTGCCTCAGCCTCCTGAGTAGCTGGGACTACAGGTGCCCGCCACCACGCCCGGCTAATTTTTTTTTTTTGTATTTTTAATAGAGATGGGGTTTCACCATGTTAGCCAGGATGGTCTCGATCTCCTGACCTTGTGATCTGCCCACCTCGACCTCCCAAAGTGCTGGGATTACAGGCTTGAGCCACGGCACCTGGCCACACCTGCCTAATTTTTAGATACAGGGTCTCACTATGTTGCCAACGCTGATCTCAAATTCCTGAGTTTAAGTGATCCTCCTGCCTCAGACTCCCAAAGTGCTGGTATTACAGTCATGAGTCACTGTATCCACCCCAACTTTTAATTTTGAATATGTTGTCTTTTTCCCTAAAGAAATTAAATTTTTTTTTTCTGTTTTGGTCAACTTATTCCTTTAAGTATTCTAGGTTTTGAGTAATTAATAGAACAAACTGCCTCATTTAAATATGATAAAAATGTTCTGTATTTTCTTTTTCTTTTGTTGTGATTTTATTTTCTAATTATAGACCTTTTATATATGTAACTAACTTTTGTATATTATATGGGGCTTGCCTTTCATCTATCCCCCGCACCTCATATAGGCAGGCAATTGCCACTCAATTTATTAAATAATTTATAATTTCCCCACTGATTTGAAATGCTACCTACAGATCGGGCATGGTTGCTCACACCTGTAATCCCAGCGCTTTGAGAGGTGGAGATGGGAGGATCGCTTGAGGCCAGGAGTTCGAGACCAGCCTGGTCAACATAATGAGACCTCATGTCTACTTTTTTTTTCTTTTATTATTATTATTATACTTTAAGTTCTAGGGTACATGTGCATAATGTGCAGGTTTGTTACTTTTTTTTTTTTGAGATGGAGTCTTGTTTTGTCACTCAGGCTGGAGTGCAGTGGCACAATTTCAGCTTACTGCAACCTTCGCCTCCTGAGTTCAAGCCATTCTCCTGGCTCAGCCTCCTGAGTAGCTGGGATTACAGACACGTACCACCACGACCAACTAGTTTTTGTATTTTTAGTAGAGATGGGGTTTCACCATGTTGGCCAGGCTGGTCTCGAACTCCTGACCTCATGATCTGCCTGTCTCGGCCTCCCAAGGTGCTGGGATTATAGGTGTGAGCCACTGTGCCTCATCTCTATTAAAAAAAAAAAAGAATTAAAAAAATTTTTTTTAAATGAGAAAGGCCGCCTACTAAATTCCCATACATCCATAGATTTAGCCATGGAATTGCTATTCTATTTCATATATCTTTGTCTTTTCTTTTGCTAATAATACACTTTTGCTGGGCTTGGTGGCTCACCCAGCACTTATAATCCCAAGACTTCGGAAAGTTGAGGTGGGTGGATCACTTGAGGCCCGGAGTTCGAGACCGGCCTAGCCAACATGGTGAAACCCCGTTTCTACTAAAAACGCAAAAAGTTAGCCAGGCATGCTGGGGGTGTGCATGCCTGTAATCACAGCTACTTGGGAGGCTGAGGCATGAGAATCGTTGAACTTGGGGGGTGGAGGTTGCAGTGAGCAGAGATCGTGCCACTGCACTCCAACCAGGGCAACAGAGTGAGACTCTCTTTTTTTTTTTTTTTTTTTGAGACGGAGTTTTGCTCTGTAGCCCGGGCTGGAGTGCAGTGGCCGGATCTCAGCTCACTGCAAGCTCCGCCTCCCGGGTTCTCGCCATTCTCCTGCCTCAGCCTCCGGAGTAGCTGGGATTACAGGCGCCCGCCACCTCGCCCGGCTAGTTTTTTGTATTTTTAGTAGAGACGGGGTTTCACTGTGTTAGCCAGGATGGTCTCGATCTCCTGACCTCGTGATCCACCCGTCTCGGCCTCCCAAAGTGCTGGGATTACAGGCTTGAGCCACCGCGCCCGGCCTGAGACTCTCTTTCAAAAAAAAAACAACAATAACAATAATAGGCCGGGTGCGGTGGCTCACGCCTGTAATCCCAGCACTTTGGGAGGCTGAGGTGAGTGGATTACAAGGTCAGGAGTTCAAGAGCAGCCTGGCCAAGATGGTGAACCCTGTCTCTACTAAAATTACAAAAACTAGCCAGGTGTGGTGGCAGGCATCTGTAATCCCAGCTACTTGGGAGGCTGAGGCAGGAGAATCGCTTGAACCCAGGTGGCAGAGGTTGCTGTGAGCCGAGACTGAGCACTCCAGTGGCTGGATGACAGAGTGAGACTCTATCTCAAAAACAAAAAAATAAAAACAATAATAATTCACATGTTATTACTATGTAATCATAGCATTTTTTTTTGCTTTTTTGTCATAGCATATTTTAATATTTAATAAAACAAGTGCCTCCTCCTTATTCTTTTCAAGAATTTTCTTGTATAATACATTTATATCTTTTAGAAAAACTTTATAATCAAATTGTCAAATAAAAATCATTGAGATTATAATTGTAATTATTCTAAATTTATTGATAAATTTGAGGAGAAAATTGACGTTTTTATACCATTTAATCTTTCCATCCAGTAGCACAGTAGGCTTTCCCTTTATTCAGATTGTTTTTCTATGTCTTTCAGAAAACCTTTATAGTCTTTTTCATATAAAGAACCTTTATTTCTGATTGATTTTCTAGCTGGTTATTGCCATTAATGCCAGCAATGTAATGAATTAATACATTTCCTAAGATTCAAAAATCTTTGAATCTTGAGCTAAACCCTAATGGATCGTGTGTTTTTCCTTTAATATATTTTTAGATTCTCTTTGCTAATATCCGATTTAGGTTTTATGCTTCTTACTCACAAGTGAGATTGGTCTATGCTTTTTTTCCTCTTCAAACTAGTTTTGTCAGGTTTTAGTAAAAGGATTTTGCTAGTCCCATAAACTGAAAGGTACATTTTCAATTTTCTTCTATGATCTAGAACAGTTTATATAATAGAGGAATTACTCCTCTAGCTCAACAACAACAACAAAAAACAAATAATACAATTTAAAAATGGGCAAGGACTTGACTAGACATCTCTCCAAAGGTGATGTACAAATGACCAACAAGCATATGAAAAGATGTTCAATGTCACTAATCATTAGAAAAATGAAAATAAAAAAGATAACAATATCATTATTATTTATTATTATTATTATTATTTGGGATGGAGTTTTGCTCTTGTTGACTGGAGTGCAATGGCATGGTCTTGACTCACTGCAACCTCTGCCTCCTGGGTTCAAGTGATTCTCCTGCCTCAGCCTCCCAAGTAGCTGGGATTACAGGCACCCGCCATCACACCCAACTCATTTTTGTATTTTTAGTAGAGACAGGGTTTCACCATGTTGGCCAGGATGATCTTGAACACCTGACCTCAAGTGATCTGTCCACCTCAGCCTCCCAGAGTACTGAGATTACAGGCACCAGCCACCACGCCCAGCCAAAAAAAAATATATTTTAAGTACCAGGTACCAGGCACCAGGTTAGATGCTGGGAATACATCTATTAACCGGCTGACCAGCACCCTGCCCTCCAGAGCATATCATTTAGCAAATCAGGCAATAGAAGGTCTTCCTGAGTAAGCAGAGGAGTTTAGACACTACCCTGTGAGACACTGCACTCATGTGGCCCTCTGATGGGAGCGGATGGAGAGATGTCCTCAGCCTGCGGATGACATGGAAGGGGGGTATGCAGAGGAAATGCAGAGTGTTGAAGAGCTAGGTCTCCAACACTCTGTGAGCCTCAGCTATGAACCCCAGACTAGAATGAATGCACTGCAGAGGCAGGGAAGTGGTCAGAGTTTCTGAGAAAGTCATTCATTCAGAGAGATGGAAAACTTCTTAATCTTTTCTCAGATAATTTACATTTAATAAAAGTATAGCCTTTGTTTGATTTAAGCTGCAGGAATGAAACTCTGATGATGGAATCATTGGCTTGAGTCAGTAGGAAGAAGAGGGGTTTGGTGTAGAGGGGCAGTCAGGGCCATCCCTGAAATCACCTCTTTTTAGGAGCTGTCCACCTCAGAGGCCAGCTCTGACCTTCCATGTGATGTGAGGGATACTGCTTCACTCTCTGGATATCGTTTTCAGCATATTCAGAAACGGAAGCAGGAGTTCTTGGTTTTCCAGAACTGAGGACATTCCCTCTTAACTCCTAAGTGATTATCACCCTGCCTTCCCCTGCAAACTCAGCTTTCCCGGAGAAAACAAGAGAGAGAGGATGCAGGGAAATGGGCAGTAGGCACACTTAATAATCCTGTAAGGAGTGCTTGTTGTGACAGTGCATATACTAAAACTGAAATGATATAGAGATTAGCATAACCCTGGATAAGGATGATGTGCAAATTTATGAAGCTTCTTAAGTGTAAATTTTGAAAGTCATGGGAAACAGACAAAGGTTCTTCCCAAACCTGGGACCATGCAACTCCCTGGAGACATTTAAAAGAGCACTGAACAACCAGAGCCAACAGGCAGAGTGACCAGCTCATCCTGTTTTCCCCTGGACAAAGTCCTGTGTTCCAGGCAAACTGGGATGGCTGTCACCCCATCAGGAGGCTGGTCTTTAGCTCTGCATCTGCCATTGACTCCCTTCCCTTCATAGCCTGAGTTTCCTCCTCAATTGTAAAGTAGTATACCTGGACAAGATGATAACTAAGGGTACTTCCAAGTGGAAATTTGCCCTGGCTGCCCTAACACCCAGAAGCCCTCAGGGAACTTGCCATGAGCGTGGGCAGAACCAATCTCATCACCAGGGGACGCACCTGAAGGTTCAGGGACCTGCACATTTTCCCATACAGACCCTCCGCTGTTACTGATTCCTGTGAGTGACGTAGTTAATACCAGCAAACAGTGTATTATAATCATTAGTTGTCACTACAAAATAGAGTGAAGATGATTATTCCTAGTTGTCAGATTGTTTCAAGGAGTATGTAAACCAAAAATAAGAAATGTAAAAAAAAAAATTTCACAATGCTCCCAGCTGGCATTATATCCATTTAATTATACAGTCATATTGGAATGATACGTGGTTATCATTTCTATTTAGAATTTTACTTGTGCCAGGCCTGGTGGCTCACACCTGTAATCCCAGCACGTTGGGAGGGCAAAGTGGGCGGATCACCTGAGGTCAGGAGTTGGAGATCAGCCTGACCAACATGGCGAAACCCCGTCTCTACTAAAAAATACAAAAATTAGCCAGGCATGGTGGCAAGCACCTGTAGTCCCAGCTATCTGGGAGGCTGAGGCAGGAGAATCGCTTGAACCTGGGAGAAGGAGGTTGCAGTGAGCCGAGATTGCGCCACTGACTCCAGCCTAGGCGACAAAGCGAGACTCAGTCTCCAAAAAAAAAGGAAAAAAAAAAAGAATTTTACTTGGATTCCAGAGGAAGGATTTCCATCTCTTGATTTCTATTAACATCAAATAGAAAATGTTTCTCTCTGTTGCAAATCCTAAGTACACACTGTTCCAAAAGTGTGCTTTTTTGCCAGTTTTATAAGGCCTCCATCTTTTGGCAAGAATATCAAAACCAACAAATTTGGAAAGTTGTTCCATTGCACTTTCCCAGAGTGAATCTGAAGCAAGACTGCCTAGCTTCACGTCTCAGCTCTGTTTCATTAATGATTTAACGTTTCTGTGTGTCTGTGTCTTTCTCTGTAAAATGCAGATTGTCAGGAGAGGTTCCAGAGCTCTGGCACTGGAAGTGGTTGACTCGCGGGTTAGTAAAGAACAGTATAGGTTTGAAAAGGGAAAGTTCATTAGAAAGGAAGAACGCTGCAAAAGGGTGTAGCGTGGTGCCTCAGCGAGAGGACTGAGCATGCATGGTGGATTTGGGGCATTTATGGACCTTAAGGTGGGAGCTTAGGGTTGTCAAATTAGTTTCAGCATGGCGTTCCAGAAATGTATAGAAATTTTAATTACTTATACATGTTGGAAGAGGCCTAGAATCAGATGTTGACTTTAGGTACTAGGGAAGTTTGATTACCTCTAAATTCCCCAGATAAGGAGTTTTGCCACGGGATAGCCTGCTGGATGGTCACCAGGTGATCTTTGCTCCCTTCTACACTTGACCTTAGCCAAAAGGTCGAGAAGCGATGTCTTTACTCCCTTCTAAATTGCTCATATAAGAAGTTTTTGGGTCAGGTGTGGTGGCTTATGACTGTAATCCTCGCATTTTGGGAGGCCAAGGCAGGTAGATCACTTGAGGTCAGCAGTTTGAAACCAGCCTGGTCAACACGGTGAAACCCCGTCTCTACTAAAAATACAAAAATTAGCTGGGTGTGGTGGTGCATGCCTGTAATTCCTGCTCCTTGGGAGGCTGAGACATGAGAATTGTTTGAACCCAGGAGGCAGAGGTTGCAGTGAGCAACCTAGATCATGCCACTGCACTCCAGCCTGGGTGACAGAGCAAGACCTTGTCTCAAAAAAAAAAAAAAAAAAAAAAAAAAAAAAGGTCTGTGACTTGGGAATAGAGGTTCAATGCAATATGTCATTATTTGTGATGTTTTTAAAGCCCATAGGATTTATCTAACATTTTTATTTTTATAAAGGAAAATTGGAGACCCACAGAGAAGGAATCTTTCCAATATCCCATGAGCTTTGCTAACAACAAAATTACATATCAAATATTTGTCAGAAGATAAAAGCTCTAGACAGAACCTCTGCTTCTGTATTTTATCTTTTTCTTTTCTTTTTCTTTTTCTTTTTGAGACAGAGTTTTGCTCTTGTCACCCAGGCTGTAGTGCAATGGCCTGTCTTCGCTCACTGCAACTGCCGCCTCCCAGGTTCAAGTAATTCTCCTGCTTCATCCTCACGAGTAGCTGGGATTATAGGTGCACGCCACTATGCCCAGCTAATTTTTGTATTTTATAGAGACAGCGTTTCACTATGTTGGCCAGGCTGGTCTCTGTCTCCTGACCTCAGATGATCCACCCTCCTCGGCCTCTTAAAGTGCTAGGATTACAGGCCTGAGCCACCACGCCCGGTGAATATCCTTTTCTTTTCTTTTCTTTTTTCTTTCCTTTCCTTTTCTCTTTTCTCTTTTTTTTCTCTTTTTCCTTCCTTCCTTCCCTCCCTCCCTCCCTCCTTTCTTTCTTTCTCTTTCTTTCTTTCTTTCTTTCTTTCTTTCTTTCTTTCTTTCTTTCTCTCTCTCTCTCTCTCTTTTTCTTTCTTTCGTTCATTCTTTCTTTCTTTTCTTACCCAGTTGCTCCTGTCCCAATGTTTTTCTGAACTTCTCATGTAGTAAATTCAGCTTGCATTTCAGTGGATGCCATGGTATCTGAAGGGACAACATCCATTGCAGCAGCAGCCGTTTCCTCTGCTGGGAACAAAGTGGCTTGCACTGAGAGAATGTGGAGAACTGTGTTCGTGCTGTGGCCTTGACTCCTGTGTTTTTACTTATTCTGCTGCCTGCTCTTCTTCCCTTCCTCGGGAAGCCTGGGACTCGGTGTGTGGTCAGAACTCCCATTGCCACTCCAGAAATGAACACTGTACTTGTTTTGTAGTAAGAGAGAACTTGTTTCAAATCCTATTTCAGCTACTTACTGTGTGACCTTGTTATGCCAGTTATTCTCTTTGATAGCCTTAGTTTCTATATCTAATGAAATGGACATAATGCCACCACACTCACAGTGGAGGTAAACTTTAGCAATAGTACGAAGCCTAGTGGTTGCCCACATGATGCACACAAACAGGACCCCAGCAAGGCACGTTGTAAGTTGCAGGTTGGGTTCTCCAGGAGGCAGACTCAAGCTGGAGAGCAGCAGGCAGGACATTTATAAGAAAGTGCCCTTGGGACAATCACGTGTGTAAGAAAGGGGATGGGAACAGGTCTGAGCAGAGGAAAAAGTTGGGCTGTGATGCAGGCCCAGTGGGGGATCGCAGCCCGCCTCCCAGGGGGCGCTCTAGAGCAAGGAGGACCCCTCAGAGTTATTGCCAGTTGAGGTGAGGGAGCTGGGCCTTCATGTCTGCATGCTGCTGGTAGCTGGATGCTGCTGGCTCTGGAAGTTTTCTCCAGCCAAAGCATTCTCTAAAGAGGATTGCCAGCTGCGGGTTACAGCAGCCTTTACAGAAGCTGGGGGAATAAGTCCTGTGTTCCCAAAGGGGGATGGGTAGTGCAGCACAGCCACCATCACTCCGAAGCTCCAGAACCAGGAAGAAAGAACCAATCCTGAAAACCTCCAGAGGGGATAAACAGAGCATGCACAAACGGACAGGAATAAGAATGACATCAGAATTCTCACAAGCACCTTTGGAAGCTAAAAGGCAATAGAGAAATGCCTTCAAAATTCCCATGGAAAGTGATTTCTAACCTAGAATTCTATTCTGAGCCAAACTATCAATCAATGTGAGGATACAATAAAGACATTTCAGAGATGCAGTTTTGACTTCTTTTTCTTTTTACTTTCCATGCCCTGTTTCTCAAGAAGTAATTGAGCAAGGGATCCAGAAAGCAGAGGATCTGCCAGGAAGGTCGCAGGGAAGTGTGAGCAGCAGCCCTGACAGCAGCGGGAGCCTGGAACGGAGGCTGGAGGGCCCTGGAGGGAAGGTGTCTCCTGTTTCAGCCATGGAGTGTTTATATCAATAGTGAAATTATAAAGAAAAATGAAAAAGTGATTTAAAAGTCAGGATACAGTTAACCTCTAAAAAGGAGGTGTGGACTGTAATGGGGCAGGAGCTTCTGAGGTGCTGGCAATGTTTTGTTTTGTGATCTGAGTTTGTTTTGAAATATGAATGTTTGCTGTATAACTATTTGTAACTTCCTCTCTCTCTCTCTCTATATATATATATACACACATGTATACATAAACACATATTCTGTTTTCTGTGCATATATTGTTACATAAATTATTTTTAACATAAATTCAAATAAAATAAATAACAAATGGAAAGCCCTCAACACAGTGCCTGGCCTGACATATAGCACATGCTCAGTAAGCATTATTTGAATATTCTGCTCCTCCACCTCCTCCTCCTCCTCCTCTCCGTCTTCCAGATCCTGACATCATGGTGCTATCTCGGCTCACTGCAACCTCCGCCTCCAGGGCTTAAGTGATTCTCATGCCTCAGCCTCCCAAGTAGCTGGGACTATAGGTGCCTGCCACCATGCCTGGCTAATTTTTGTATTTTTAGTAGATACAGGGTTTTACCATGTTGGCCAGACTGGTCTTGAATTCCTGGCCTCAAGTGATCTGCCCACCTTAGCCTCCCAAAGCGCTGGGATTACAGGTGTGAGCCACCATGCCCAGCCTGCCATCCACTGTTGAATAAGTGCTTTCAGCTCTTGGTTTCAATGTAGACCTCTTTAAGAATCGTGTGAGATGTATTCTAGAGTAGCAGAATATATTCTAGAGTAGCAAAAGGGGAAGGATTAATTCTTGGCCAGGAAATAGTTTTATGTTTGCACTGACAAAAAAAATTGAATCCAGAGCTTCCCGTTCTGAACACATATCACCACCAGAAAGAAAAGGAAGACATTTTCTATTTTCTATTTTCTCTGGTTCTTTTATTGCTGCCAAGTGAGTGGTAGGATGGGAAAATCTGCTATCGTATGTCTCCTTTCTTACGTGTTGATTTTTTTTTTTCTTGGTTGAGGGGACAGGGTCTTGTTCTGCACTCCAGGCTGGAGTGCAGTGGTGTGATCAGGTTTACTGCAGCCTCCATCCCCTGGGCTCAAGCAATACTCCCACCTCAGCCTCCTGAGTAGCTAGGACTACAGGCATGATCCACTGTACCCGGCTAATTTTTTATTTTTTATTTTTAGTAAAGATGAGTTCTCACAATGTTGCTCCTGAGTTCAAGTGATCCTCCCACCTCAGCCTCCCAAAGTGCTGGGATTACAGGTGTGAGCCACTGCATCTAGCCTGAAGCTGATTTTTCTTTTCTTTTCTTTTTTTTTTTTTTGAGATGGAGACTCACTCTGCTGTCCAAGCTGGAGCGCAGTGGCGCGATCTTGGCTCACTGCAACCTCCCCGCCTTCTGGGTTCAAGTGATTCTCCTGCCTCGGCCTCCCGAGTAGCTGGGATTACAGGCCCTGGCCAGTACACCCGGCTAATTTTTGTATTTTTAGTAGAGACGGGGTTTCGCCATGTTGGCCAGGGTGGTCTTGAATGCCTGACTTCTGGTGATCCACCTGCCTCAGCCTCCCAAAGTGCTGAGATTACAGGCATGAGCCACCGAGCCCGGCCTGATTTTTCTTAATACTTCAGTGTATCCTAGAATCTGTGTTGTGAAACGAAACAAAACAAAAAACAAAAAACAAAACAAAACAAAACAACTTCAGTGTAAACCTGGAACCAAGGAAGGTGTTTTCTGGGGGCTACTATTCTCATGAAGAACTTGTAACTATGAAATTCTTTTTGAAATTTCAGATGTAGAGTCTGGGCGTGGTGGCTCACACCTGTAATCCTGGCACTTTGGGAGGCCGAGGTGGTGTGTGCCTGTAATCCCAGCTACTCAGGAAGCTGAGGCACGAGAATTGCTTGAACCCAGGAGGTAGAGGTTGCAGTGAGCCAAGATTGCGCCACTGCACTCCAGCCTGGGTGACAGAGCATGACTCTGTCTCAAAAAAAAAAAAAAGAAATTTCGTATGTAGCTTTGCATGGCCTAATGTGTTGACAGTTTGCTTGTTCTCAGTGATGTTGAAAATGTGCATATACTTATTGCATAAATGATTCCTTATTGCAACAGTATCGCAAGGAAGACCAATGAGAAGAAGAGCTATCATTCTCCTAGGTGTTTATTTTATTTATTTTTTTTGAGACAGAATTTCACTCTGTTGCCCAGCCTGGAGTGCAGTGGTGTACCCTTGGCTTGCTGCAACCTCTGCCTCCCCGGTTCAAGTGATTCTCCTGCCTCAGCCTCCCGAGTAGCTGGGATTACAGGTGCCCGACACCATGCCTGGCTAATTTTTGTATTTTTAGTAGAGACAGGGTTTTGCCTTGTTGGCCAGGTTGGTCTCAAACTCCTGACCTCAGGTGATCCACCCGCCTTGGCCTCCCAAAGTGCTGGGATTACAGGCATGAGCCACCGCACCTGGCCTCTCCTAGGTGTTTTAAACACCCTGCCTTGGACTAGTGGGTAAAGGTTAAAAGGAGAGAGGACTCAGGATGGGAAAGGGCTTTACCTGATGGAGACAAGATGCTCAAGAACAGTAGTGGGAATGTGGTTGGTTTGGAGAGAGCTGGTTCCAAGTGGAAGATGCTACAGGGAGGACAGCAGAGTCACCCGTTGTGCCGAGGACAGCCTCTGATCTTTGAGGACAGCCTCTGATCTTCAAGGACAGCCTCTGATCTTCGAGGACAGCTATCATTTGCCTCTGAGAACCACATGAACCCTAACACGAAAATATCTAAGGAGCAGAAACTTCGGGGGAACACTTTCTGTCTCCTCTTATTCTCATTTAATAGGGAATCAGCCTGGTAGAAGGGAAAGCGATCTAGACCAGGAGTCTGGAGGCCCAGGCTCAGCTCTGCCTTTAAACAGTTGCATGTCTTGGTCAAATAATTTCCCTTCTCACGCATCTTTTTTTTTTTTTTTTTTTTTTTTTAAATTCTGTCAAACCAGATTGCTGGGACTAGATCATCCCCGAGATCCCTTCCAGCTCTGACACTCTGTGAGTCTAATATCCTGAAAAAGTGGTGTAAGAAGTTGCATGGCTACCAAAAGGAGCATGCGGGTGCTGAGTCAGGCAGACCTGAGTTTACATCCAGTGCCAGCTCTTACTAGGTATGTGAACTGTGACAGTTATTTCACTGGTCTCAGCCTGAATTCCCAGATCTATAAAATTGGTGTAGTACTTGCCGGGCATGGTGGCTCACACCTATAATCCCAGCACTTTGGGAGGCCAAGGCGGGCAGATCACCCGAGATCGGGAGTTCAAGACCAGCCTGACCAACATGGAGAAACCCCATCTCTACTAAAAATACAAAATTAGCCGGGCATGATGGCACATGCCTGTAATTCCAGCTACTTGGGAGGCTGAGGCAGGAGAATCGTTTGAATCTGGGAGGCGGAGTTTGTAGTGAGCTAAGATTGTGCCCTTGCACTCCAGCCTGGGCAAGAAGAATGAAACTCTGTCTCAAAAAAAAAAAAAAAAAAAAAAAAATTGGTGTACTACCTATAATGCAGGTCTGTCATGAGGATGAAATGAAACAGTGCATGTCCCTGTTTCCCAAATTGTGTGTCGAGGCACCCTGAGACTTGGCAAGGAACTCACATGAGTACAACCATGGCATATTTCAAAATTTTGAGGGAACCACAGTGACACATGTTGAGTACCAAACGTATTTCAATTCAATGTTAGATTGTGCTATATTCCTTTATGCCCTGATGTTGTATCTTCAAAAAGCCAGGGTTTTGATGTGACAAAAGGCAAGTACCTTGTAAAAATTGAGAGGGAACAGAAAGTGAGGGTGGTGGTGCCCAATCTAATTCCAAGGTTTAAGAAGTTGAGCAGTGTGTAATAGGTGCACACATCTCATTAATAAGTAATTAGGGCAGCCGGGCGCAGTGGCTCACGCCTGTAATCCCAGCACTTTGGGAGGCCGAGGTGGGTGGATCATGAGGTCAGGAGTTCGAGACGAGCCTGACCAACACGGCAAAACCCCATCTCTACTAAAAATACAAAAATTAGCCGGGTGTGGTGGCACATGCCTGTGGCCCCAGTTACTCAGGAGGCTGAGTCAGGAGAATCGCTTGAACCTGAGAGCTGAGATCACCTGGGATGTGACCGCCAAACTAAATAATCACTTTTCCAGGGTCCCTTTGTCTTTTTCTTTCTTTTTGTTCTTCTTTGAGACAGAGTTTCACTCTTGTTGCCCAGCGGGGTGGAGTGTAATGGTGTGATCTCTGCTCATCACAACCTCCGCCTCCTAGGTTCAAGCGATTCTCCTGCCTCAGCCTCCTGAGTAGCTGGGATTACAGGCATGTGCCACCATGCCCGGCTGATTTTGTATTTTTAGTAGAAATGGGGTTTCTCCATGTTGGTCAGGCTGGTCTTGAACTCCCAACCTCAGGTGATCCACCCGCCTCAGCCTCCCAAAGAGATGGGATTACAGGCGTGAGCCACTGTGCCCAGCCCCTTTGTCTCTTTCTTATGGTCTATATGCTGCACGGTATCCCAAGATTATCCTCAAGTCAGAATCTGTTCTTTCCAGAGGATTTTGGTCTTCAGTCCTGTTTTAATGTCATTGAATTACTCTGTTGCAGAATTCCAGTTGGAAGAGTTTACCACACCTCCAACAGGTTTGGAATCTACTGGTTGCAGTCTGGGCTGGGCTTAAAACAGCCCTAACCACAAAGTGAAAGGAGTCTTAAGTGTGACTTTCTTTTTTTCTTTTTTCTTTTTTTGAGATGGAGTCTTGCTCTATAGCCCAGGCTGGAGTGCAGTGACATGATCTTGGCTCACTGCAACCTCCGCCTCCCAGGTTCAAGCAATTCTCTTGCCTTAGCCTCCTGGGTAGCTGGGATTACAGGCGCACACCACCACGCCCGGCTAATTTTTGTATTTTTAGTAGACACGGGGTTTCTCCATGTTGGTCAGGCTGGTCTCAAATTCCTGACCTTGTGATCCACCCGTCTCGGCCTCCCAAAGTGCTGGGATTACAGGCGTGAGCCATTGCACCCGGCCACTTGTGTGTGACTTTCACTATAGCAAAAGTGAATCAGTCATTGTCTAAATCTACAGCGGGTCCTCACAGAATGTCATTTCCTTTCATGTTGTTTCCTTTACCGTTGATGGGGAAAAAAGTTGGTTCCCAGCCAGGGCCATTGTCTGTGTGGAGTCTGCTCATTCTCCCCATGTCTGTGTGGGTTTTTCCCAGGTGCTCAGTCTCTACCTACATCTCAAAGACATGCCTGTTAGGTTCATAGACCCAGTCTGCGTGAGTATCAGCGTGTGTGTGAATGTACCATGCAATAGGATGGCATCCTGTCCAGAGCTGCTTCCTGCCTGGTGCCCTGAGCTGCCAGGATAGGCTCTGGTTACTTAAGACCTTGAACTCAAATAATTGGGTAATAATTATCTCACTTGTTTTGATGAATCTATCTTAAATGTAGGTAGAGCTCACATTTATCTTAATTTTTCTTTTTCTTCCTTTTTTTTTTTGAGATGGAGTCTTGCTCAGTCACCCAGGCTGGAATGGAGTGGTGTGATCTCAGCTCACTGCAACTTCTGCCTCCTGGGTTCAAGCGATTCTCCTGCCTCAGCCTCCCGAGTAGCTGGGACTACAGGCATGCGCCACCACACCTGGCTAATTTTTGTATTTTTAGTAGAGACTGGGTTTCTCCGTGTTGGCCAGGCTGGTCTCGAACTCCTGACCTCAAGTGATCCACTTGCCTTGGCCTCCCAAAGTGCTGGGATTACAGGCATGAGCCACCATTCCCAGCCTGTCTTAATTTTTTATATTGGAAGTGTTTTTATTTAGAAGTTTGGTGATATTTTTGTGACAAGAAATATGCCACAGGAACTTACCTCTTTTTTATTTTTTTTTAGACAGGTTCTTCTTCCTCTGTCACCCAGGCTTCAGTGCAGTAGCACAACCATGGCTCACTGTAGCCTTGACCTCCCAGGCTCAAGCAATCTTCCCACCTCAGCCTCTGAAGTAGCTGGTGCTATAGGTGTGCACCACCAAGCCTGGCTAATTTTTTTGAAGAGCTGGGGTTTCACTATGTTGCCCAGGCTGGTCTTGAACTCCTGGGCTCAAGTGATCTTCCAGCCTCAGCCTCCCAAAGTGTTGGGATTACAGGCATGAGCCCAAGTGCCCAGCCTCAACTCTTGTTTATACCAATTAGCCTATGGTAAAATTGGTTTTGTTATACGTCATTTCACTTAAAGTCACAGTTTCCAAGAACCTATCACTGATGTTAAGTGAGGACTTACTGTACTTCACTGAAAAAACAAAACAAAACAGGCCACGCACGGTGGCTCATGCCTGTAATCCCAGCACTTTGGGAGGTTGAGGCGGGCAGATCACGAGGTCAGGAGATAGAGACCATCCTGGCTAACATGGTGAAACCCCGTCTCTACTAAGAATACAAAAATATTAGCCAGGCGCGGTGGCGGGCACCTGTAGTCCCAGCTACTCAGGAGGCTGAGGCAGGAGAATGGCGTGAAGTTGGGAGGCAGAGCTTGCAGTGAGCTGAGATTGCGCCACTGCACTCCAACCTGGGCGACAGAGTGAGACTCCAAAAAAAAAAAAAAAACAAACCTGAGGTCAAGAGTTTGAGACCAACCTGGCCAACATGTTGAAACCCCATGTCTACTAAAAAAAATCCAACAAATTAGCTGGACGTGGTGGTATGCAACTGTAATTCCAGCTACTTGGGAGGCTGAGGCAGGAGAATCTCTTGAACCCAAGGAGGTGGCGGTTGCAGTGAGCTGAGGTTGGGTCATTGCACTCCACCCAGGGCAACAAGAGCAAAACTCCGTTTCAAAAAAAAAGGTGCTTTTAAGCTTTTAAAAAATTACCACTAACAACAAACCACAACCCCCACCACCCCACAATATTTTGGTCAATTTTAAGTTTAAATCAATTTAGAATAAAAGATATAATGTTCCCAGAAAGCCTCTGCCTATAGTATGCAGATAGGACCTCTTTCTCAAATACTCAGCTCTCAATATTCACAACTACAGTTATCTTCACGCCTTGTTTGCAAATTAGCTCTTAGCTCAGAGCTAATAACTTTTACTTGAGGGAAACAAGTCAGTCTTAGATGTCTTCCCTCCCTTGACTTTAGTCACTAAGTGCAATTTTTTTTTTTTTTTGAGAAAGGGTCTCACTCTGTCACCCAGGTTGGAGTATAGTGGGGCAGTCACAGCTCACTGCAGCCTCAATTTCCTGGCCTCAGGTGATCCTCCTGCCTCAGCCTCCCAGATAACTGGGACTACAGGTGTGTGCCACCACACACAGCTAATTGTTTTGTTTTTTTTGTAGAGACAGAGTTTTGCCATGTTGCCCAGGCTGGTCTCGAACTCCTGAGTTCAAGCCATCTTCCAGTCTTGGCCTCTCAAAGTGTTAGGATTATAGGTGTGAGCGACCATGCCTGCTGCATAGTTTTTGAAGCATACTTTAAAACAATCTTTTGTCTTGGTTCTGTCAAATACAGAATTTTGATAGCAGGAAGACAGGTTTATTGAACACTTTATTCATGAAGCAATTCAAGTAATAAACTCAAACTTTTGTCTGCTATTTGCCTTTTTAAAATAAATCAGCATATCTTTTGGCAGTTTGCATTAAAAATAGTGTAGCTATGAGGATAACCTTAAAAAATAAGTTGCAAAAAACAAGATCAATTTATTGCCAATCTTTCCCAAGATGTTTTAATTTTTATTATTCTTTTTGGTCTTTGCCCCTCTGACAATTCCATGGTAGGTTTAGAAAACGATGGATAATTCACTCTGCCTCTTCCTACCTAACCCATATTTATCAGTCTGTTGCAGTGGCTCTATTTTTAGTTCAAAAGGCACTGAACAATTTTGGGGAGAGGAGATACAAACTTCCTCATAACCACTGAATAGCTACCATGCCTAAGAAAAATGTTAGGGAAAGGTCTATTGTTCCCCACCTACCCCTTTTCCTAATTTGAAAACAAGGAGCAGTTGGGGGAGGGAAGGGGTCCCACATGGAGGTCTATGTTCCTGACAAGGGTTAATTTACTAGCGAGCAAGCCTTGTCCAGAGTCATTGCAGCCAATGGGGGTTCACCCTGATGAGGTAATGCTTTCAATTCATGTTTCATTGGTTGCCCTTCTCGTTACTTGGCGTTCTCTCGGAGGCTGAGAAGTGGGGAGGGCTAGTTGTAGCGCTAATAGGAGCTTTTTCCTCGTGACAGGTACAGGTGGTGCTTACAGAAATGCTTGGAGCCACGAAAATCTGTTTCCTCTTCTCAGATGTCCTGCATCTTAGGCCAGTTCTTCTACCTGGGGCTGTAAGGGCATCTCCTAGTCTGGCCCTTATCCCCATTCCTCTGTCAGCTCCCAGGGTTCTCAACAATGAGAACATGAGTGAGGGGAAGTTGACTTATACCCTGAGGAGCCGGAGCCAAAAGGAAAGCCTGCCAGTCCTCGGATGAATACGTCCCATTACGTTTGTCAGCCTAGGACCTTGGGATCCAGCAGCCCTTCATTTCTGAACCCTCTTTGACGGGGGAGCAGCAGCTGTGAGTCAGGCTGACTGCCTCTACACCTCCCCTACAAAGCTCGAGGGGTCATGAGGAAAACTAGGGCTTCCTTCCAGCCATCTTTCCTCTATCCATGGTCTTCTATTTTGCCTACCTCCATTCTGGGAAATTGTGTTGTCTGCACTGTAGTGGCACATATAGGTCCTTTGACAAGCAAACAACTGTTTACTATGTTTCTGGAAGAACTTGGAGAACCCTCATCCCTGCTTTTTTTCTTTTTTTCTTTTTCTTTTTTTTTTGGCCCTGCTTTTACAACAAGATCTGTATCAACTTCCTGGCAAGGAGGGAGAAAGCACCAGATTCTAGGCTGTGTGTAAACAGGGAAACTGAGGCTGGGAGGATGAAGTAATTGTGGATGAAGTGGGGATAATAGACAAGTGCTTGTCTCTGACAACCAGCCTAATTTTTGGCCATAAACTCATGCTTCTTTTTACACACTTGAGAATTAGACAACAAAGAAGCAACAGGGTATATTCAGTATGGTTAAACTCTCTGAAGTTTTTCAGGGCTGATTTGCAAAGAAGAAGTGGACATTGTACATATGAATGAGACTTTACAACCACATGCGGGAAAGTTAGTAGAGGCTTCTAAGAGAGAACTGAAGCAGAACAGATTCTGTGGGCTCTGAAAGCTGAGGGAGATGACATTGCAGAGGTGAACGGGCTGCCTGGGTTGCTCTGTAGAGTATATGATCAAACCGATTTGAAACAAAATTTAGCTGTAAGCATCAGTCCTGCTTTTCATGGTTGAACTTCACAGAATGAGATTCTGGGAGTCAAAGGGAATAACATTTTATGCTATTTTACTGTGTAATTCTGGGAAAGGAGCTCTTTTTCTGTGACCCAGTTTAACTGTCTAAAAATAAAAAAAACACCCTGAATTCAAAGGAAGAATCTGTAAGTGAAAGGCTCACTTTAAGTGTTTAAAAGGTTGGCGACGGCATTTAAGATTCTGATGACATTGTCTGAAATTTCCTGAAACTAACCCCATTCAGGCCTCCACCCACAGGATAAAGGTCTTCTTTCTATCCTGGTCTCGCTCTACCCCTCCCACCCCCAAATGACAGGGATCTGACCCTCCCTAGATTATATTTATCACAGAAAACAAGAAAGACCAGGAAGAAAGGGCATAGTAAAAAGTAGGAGGCTTCCACATCAACGTGGAATCATAATATGTACTTACAGGATGATCAGTTAATACATTTGAGAAAGTGCTTTGTAAGCTGTTACCATGAAAACAAAATGGATTATGCTCCTCAAAAGAATATAAACTGTTTTACTCATTGTGTTCTACCCCAGTGCCTGGCACTTTTTTTGGGGTGATTTTTTATTGGATTTTTTTTTTTTTTTTTTTTAGAGACAGGGTCTCACTATGTTGCCCAGGCTGGTCTTCAATTGCTGGACTCAAGTGATTCTCCTGGCCAAAGTGTTGGGATTACAGGCCAGGCTTGAGCCACTGTGCCCAGCTGGTGGAAAATTTTAATTATATGAAGGTAGAAAGAATAGTTTAATGTGACTCCATATATCCATCTCCCAGCTTCAGACTATTATCAACCCATCACATAGGTGCTTAATGTTTTGGGAAGAAAAGAAGGGAGTTTGGCAGTTTCTTAGACATAATTTACCCCATCTTTCTTTCTTGGGAAGATTATGATCAACATGAACAATAAATCAGAAAAATCACATTTCCTGTACTTTACATTAGGTTAATCACATTTGAGAAAAACAAAAGTGAAAATCTTTTTTTTTTTGAGATGGAGTTTCGCTCTTGTCACCCAGGCTGGGGTGCAATGGCACGACCCCGGCTCACTGCAACCTCTGCCTCCTGGGTTCAAGTGATTCTCCTGCCTCAGCCTCCTGAGTAGCTGGGATTACAGGCATGTGCTACTACGCCTGGCTAATTTTGCATTTCTAGTAGAGACAGAGTTTCACCATGTTGGTCAGGCTGGCCTTGAACTCCTGACCTCAGGTGATCCACCTGCTTTGACCTCCCAAAGGTGCTGGGATTACAGGCATGAGCCACTGTGCCTGAACAGAAATTCTTTGTTTTGAGATAGGGTCTCACTCTGTTGCCGAGGCTGGAGTGCAGTGCCATAGTCATGGCTCACTGAAGCCTTGACTCCCCACACTCAAATGATCCTCTCAACTCAGCCTCCTGCGTAGCTGGGACTACAGGTGTGTGTCACCATGCCCGACTAATTTTTGTATTTTTTGGGGTAGAGATGAGGGTTTCACTATATTGCCCAGGCTGGTCTTGAACTCCTGGGCTCAAGCGATCCACCCACCTCAGCCTCCCAAAGTGCTAGAATTACAGGCTTGAGTCACTACGCCTGGCCAAAAGTGACATTCTTAGGAACACCTTTCAATCTGATCTACATGGTAAAAGGATTATAAAATAATCATTTTGGGTTTTTTTTTTTTTTTTTTTTTTTTTTGGAGTCTTGCTCTGTCGCCCAGGCTGGAGTGCAGTGGCGTGATCTTGGCTTACTGCAAGCTCCACCTCCTGGGTTCATGCCATTCTCCTGCCTCAGCCTCCCGAGTAGCTGGGACTACAGGTGCCTGCCACCTCGCCCGGCTAATTTTGTTCTTGTATTTTCAGTAGAGACGGGGTTTCACCGTGTTAGCCAGGATGGTCTCCATCTCCTGACCTCGTGATCCGCCCACCTCAGCCTCCCAAAGTGCTGGGATTACAGGTGTGAGCCACCGTGTCCAGCCATCATTTTGATGTGATAAAAACCCAGATCTTAAACTTTGTTACTCATGCCTGTGATTAAAAGTTCGCCATGCCTAAGGTTTTTTTTGTTTTAATTATAGCACAGCAGGAGGGTGTTGGGAGGTGCCTGGAAACCCTGACTGACTGGTCAGGCCATCAGCCTGCTGCCTTGACTGTGATATGGATGGAATGGGGCCAAGGTCTCCATGTTTCTTGGTGTTTCTACTTTCTTTATCTTCGACCCTTGTACTGAAGGCTGGTTCTTTATCTCTAAGGACACAGATAATAGGCAGCCAAGTTTGCCTGAACAGACTTTTTGGCAGTTTCCAACCTTGTTTTCTGGAGGGGAAGAAGAGGGTGGTAAAAAGCCTACCACTCTTGCCGACTGAAAGGGGCATCTACAGGGCTGAGTGTTTGGGTGAGTCACTTTCCTTTGGTCCTATCACATTTAGGTAAAATGAAGCTTTTTGGTATAGTGATATAGTGGGGAATGTGCAGGTTTTAGAGTAAAATAGACCAGGGTATGAATTTCCTCTCTATATGGTTCTCACATTTCTCATTTGCAAAATGGTTTGAGAAATACTTTATTTAAAAATACATAGTGTAGGGACCAGCACAGTCAGGTGCTCAATACATAGTTGCTACTTTTTGATGAAAATGAAGATGTTGCAATCGGAAAAATAGGCAATGGAAATGGACAGAGAATTCACTGACTAAGTAATACAACTGGCCAGGAAGCGTAACACTCAACTGCACTTGTAATTAGAGAAATGCAAGTTCAATAATGTGTGCCATTGTTTTTGCTCATTAGATTGGCTAAAAATATACATAAAGTCCATTTTTGGTGAAAGTTTAAGCAAATAGTCATTCTCATATATTTTTATGAAGCCTCTTTGGAGGTAGGTTTGGTAAAATATATTAAATTTTTTTTTTTTTTTTTTTTTTTTTTTTTTTTTTTTTTTTTTTTTTTTGAGACGGAGTCTCGCTCTGCCGCCCAGGCTGGAGTGCAGTGGCCGGATCTCAGCTCACTGCAAGCTCCGCCTCCCGGGTTCGCGCCATTCTCCTGCCTCAGCCTCCCGAGTAGCTGGGACTACAGGCGCCCGCCACTGCGCCCAGCTAGTTTTTTGTATTTTTTTTAGTAGAGACGGGGTTTCACCGTGTTAGCCAGGATGGTCTCGATCTCCTGACCTCGTGATCTGCCCGTCTCGGCCTCCCAAAGTGCTGGGATTACAGGCTTGAGCCACCGCGCCCGGCCGGTAAAATATATTAAATTTTAACTGTGTTATTCTTTAATTCAACAATTTTGTTTCCAGGAATCTGTTCTACACAAATATACATGAGTATACAAACATATTGTAGTACTGTTTTTCATAGTGAAAACTATGAACAAATTTACTAATGTGGATATATTTTTAAAGAATAATATGTGTAAAAATCATATTAGAGTATTATACTATGATCCTATTTATGTTAAGGAAAAGATAATTGTGGGTGTACATTTTATAAATGTATGAAAAGAGGTCTGAGAGGATATATTTCACAAGGTTTACTTTTGGGGGAAGTAGAGTAAGATTAGGGTGAAGTGAGAGTTTTGCTTTTCATTCTTTTATCCCCCCATTAATATGCTACATATGCTTTTCTTTATTCTTCTAAATCTTTGAATTTTCCTAATGACTATGTATTATAATTTTTGGTGCCAAAAATCAGGAACAAATATGTATTATTTTTGTATTTGTAAAAACAATTTAACAAAAGGGTGAAGATGTGAATTTAGACTATCTGTAAGGTCCTCTGTAAGTACTTGCTAGACTCAACATCATGGTTGGGTAGAGACAGTTCTTGGATCTGGAAGGGTGGGAAGAGCTTATACTTAAGAAGCAAAACTTCCACTTCATGGTTTGGGGCTTGGATTTTTGGACCAATAAACCCAAGTGACCCCTTCTGAAGACAGTAGACAGTATGGGAGAGGTTAACAGGTGTTTCTGTAGTGTTGTCCTATCCAAGGTCCTCTGTTTTTAAAAAAGAAAGGTCTTGGGCTTCTTTGGAAGGGGCAAGGCAGTCTCTGAGTTGCAGTATGTCCAAGTCCAAGATGGTGGGACTGGCATAGAACCTTCCAAGTTCTTTCTGCCTCTTTGCTTCCTTTCAGTTGACATGTCAGATTTTTTGTTTATTTGTTTGTTTTTTTGACACGGAGTTTCGCTTTTGTTGCCTAAGCTGGAGTGCAGTGGCCCAATCTCAGCTCGCTACAACCTCCGCCTCTCGGGTTCAAGTGATTCTCTTGCCTCAGCCTCCCGAGTAGCTGGGATTATAGGGATGCGCCACCACGGCCAGCTAATTTTATATTTTTTGTAGAGACGGGGTTTCTCCATGTTGGTCAGGCTGATCTTGAACTCCCAACCTCAGATGATCTGTCCACTTCGACCTCTCAAAGTGCTGGGATTACAGGCATGAGCCATGTGCCCGGCCCTGTTTTCATTTGTTTTGAGGCAGGGTCTCCACTCTGTCACCCAGGCTGGAGTATAGTTGAGTGATCAGAGCTTACTGTGGCCTTGAACTCATGGACTCAAGCGATCCCCTCACCTAAGCCTCCCAGAAGCTGGGACTATGGGCACATACCACCACACCAGGCCAATGTTTAAATTTATTTTATTTTATTTTTGTAGAGAAAAGGGCTCACTTTGTTGCCCAGGTTGGTCTTGAACTCCTAGCCTCAGGCAATCCTTCCACCTCAGCCTCCTAAAGTGCTGAGATTATAGACATGAGCCACTGTGCCTGGCCCAGCATGTCAGATTTTATTAGATATTCTGGATCCCTAATAATGAAATTTTTCTTTAGGTTTTACGAAGCTTTCTCGGGTTATAAGTGCCCACAAACTTTTTGTAGTTTGCACATTTAGCTCCCAGCACTGTGGACAATATCTGAGTAAGAAAACAGATAAAACTTCTTATTGAAGATAGGAATGGAGGCTGACAGATGGAAAGTCCTGTTTTCCTGGGTAACTTACTCCAAATGAAAAGAGGTTTCATGGAGTTAAGAAATGTATCACTCTAGGCTGGGCGTGGTGGCTCACACCCGTCATCCCAGCACTTTGGGAGGCAGAGGTGGGTGGATCATCTGAGGTCAGGAGTTCAAGACCAGCCTGACCAACATGGTGAAACCCTGTCTCTACTAAAAATACAAAATTAGCTGGGCATAGTGGCCCATGCCTGTAATCCCAGCTACTCGGGAGGCTGAGGCAGGAGAATCGCTTGAACCCAGGAGGCGGAGATTGTAGTGAGCTGAGATCGCACCATTGCACTCCAGCCTAGGCAACAAGAGCACAAAACTCCGTCTCAAGGAAAAAACAAAAACAAAAACAAAAAACAAGAAATGTATCACTCTGAAGCCGGACACAGTGGCTCGTGCCTGTAATCCCAGCACTTTGGGACGCCGAGGTGGGCAGATCACTTAAGGCCAGGAATTCGAGACCAGCCTGGCCAACATGGTAAAATACCGTTTCTATTAAAAATACAAAAATTAGTCGGACATGGTGGCGCATGCCTATAATTCCAGCTAGTCAGGTGGCTGAGGCATGAGAATCACTTGAACCTGGGAGGCAGAGATTGCAGTGAGCCAAGATCTCACCACTGCAGTCCAGCCTGAGTGAAGGAGTGACTCTGCCTAAAAAAAAAAAAAAAAGTATCACTCTAATATCCTTCAGAATTCTCTGATTTTTATGTTGTAGTCAGAAGGAGACGGGCATTGAGGTAGTGGCAAAGGTCTGCATGGGGTACAATGATACTATATTTCATCACATTGCTAAATACTTTTTAAAATATTGTGAATATATGAGAGAGAGAGCATGTAATGCATACATACAATTTGAAAAATAATTATGAAAAACAAACCCCATATACCTTCTACTTGGCTTGAGAACTAGAATATTACAAAAGCTCTGAAGGTCCTAGGGGGTCAGCCAACATGCTGGTACAATTTGGCCACTGCACAAAGACGACATGCCAAGGGGAGAGGGATTTGCCCCCTAAAGAATGGAGCTTCTTCCTTGGGTACAAAGAAACCATCTGCTGCTAGGCTGAGGGTCCATGGGCTGGTTCCTACCCAGTGGATATGTCGTTTTTCTAATTCTCTGCTCAGAAAACAATTGTTTTTTCTAGTTCACATAGAGGCCTCTTTTGGCGAGTGTACTGTGTTCTAGGGGTATAGGGTCACACCTACAAGTTCTGTACCTTCCACTGTAAGTAGCAATTATATTGAATTTTGGATTATTATTTTTCTTTAGTGTTTTACCATGTCCATATGCATGTGGAAATTATCTACCTCTCTTTCCCTCTACTCCAAAGTGCCATTTGGCATTGTATTAGCGTTTTTTTTTTTTTTTTTTTTTTTTAATTGCTATAACAAATTACCACAAACTTAGTGGCTCAAACACACAGATTTGTATGTGGGGGGCAGTGGGTATATGGGAAATCGTACTTTCTGCTTCATTTTGCTGTAAACCTAAAGCTGCTCTAGAGTTCTGTTTTTTGTTTTTTTGGATTTCTTCCTTTCTTTCTTTTTCTTTTTCTTTCTTTCTTTCTTTTTTTTTTAAAGGCATTAGGTACCAGCATTAGGGGAAGCTTGGAACTCTCCGTACTAAATTTTGCAACTTTTCTGTAAACCTAAAGTTACTGTAAAATAAAAAGGTTATTTAAAAATTTAAAAAATACAATACAAATGTATTATAGTTCTGTAGGTCAGAAGTCTGACATGGGTCTCACTGGGCTAAAATCAGGCCCTTAGAGGAATATCTAGGGGTCTATAGCAAAGAGTCTGCTTGCTTGCCTTTCCTAGCTTCTAGAGGTAGTCCACATTCCCTGGTTCATGGCCTCCATTCATTTTCAAAGCCAGCAATGGCAAATTGAGTTATTCTCATATCCATCACTCCAGTGTCTTCTGCCTTCCTCTTCCATTTATAAAGGCCCGTGTGATTACATTGGGCCTACCCAGATAATCTGGGATAATTTCCCCATCCCTGGGTCAGTTGAGCAACTTTAATTCTTGCCTATAACCTTTATTCCCATTTGTTGTGTGCCCTAACATATTCACAGGTTCTAGGGAATAAAATGTGGACATTTTTTGTTTGTTTGTTTGTTTTTGAGACGGAGTATTGCTCTGTCACCAGGCTGGAGTGCAGTGGCGCGATCTTGGCTCACTGCAACCTCTGCCTCCTGGGCTCAAGCAATTCTCCTGCCTCAGCCTCCCAAGTAGCTGGGACTACAGGTGTGTGCCACCACGCCCTACTAATATATATATATATATATATATATTTTAGTAGAGACGGGGTTTCACCCTGTTAGCCAGGATGGTCTTGATCTCCTGACCTCATGATCTGCCCGCCTCGGCCTCCCAAAGTGCTGGGATTACAGGTATGAGCCACCGCGCCCAGCCTGAATGTGGACATCTTTGGGACATCATTATTCTGCCTGCACTAGCCATCTTTACGTAGTACTTTGCCACATGCTTGTTCTGCCCCCAACTAAAAATTATTGTTCTTTTGTTTCTTTTCTACAGATAGCTCACTCCATATCTGTCAACTTTGAGTTGCTTTCTGAGCAAGTGAAAAGAAGTGGTCAGGCATGGTGGCTCACACCTGTAATCCTAGCACTTTGGGAGGCCAAGGCAGGTGGATCATGAGGTCAGGAGTTCAAGACCAGCTGGCCAAGATGGTGAAACCCCGTCTCTACTAAAAATACAAAAATTAGCCGGGCGTGGTGGTGGGTGCCTGTAATCCCAGCTACTTGGGAGGCTGAGGCAGAGAATTCCTTGAACCCGGGAGGCAGAGGTTGCAGTGAGCTGAGATTGTGCCACTGCACTCTAGCCTAGGTGACAGAGTGAGACTCCATTTCAAAAAAAGAAAGAAAAGAAGAAATACCCTTATTCTGATATAGTAATAATGTCTCATAATAGTATTAAACTACTGAATTAAATGTATTTTCTGGACATTAACTCAGCATTTATCAATAGCTCCAAATTGAGTTTCAGGAGCAAACTAAGGTCATTCAGAGACTACCACTTACATTCCCTATTGTTTCCAACTTTCACAATTCCAAAATGAAAACACATACAAGAAAGGCAGAAAACAGAAATGCATAAAAAGAAAAATTCTAAAGGAAACACCTGTGTAGCCACCACCCAATTAGGGAAAGAGAAAATAGACAATGCCTCTTCCTCAAAGCTCGCCTTGTAGCTCTTGTCTGTCACATACCGCCTGTCTCTTCTTAGAGATAAACCACCATCCTGACTTTTACAGTAATCAGTTGCTTGGCAGTTACTAGTCTGTGTTAGTAATTTTCATGCTGCTGATAAAGACATACCTGAGACTGGGCAATTTACAAAAGAAACGGGTTTATTGGACTTACAGTTCCACATGGCTGGGGAGGCATCACAATCATGGCTGAAGGAAGGAGGAGCAAGTCACATCTTACATGGATGGCAGCAGGCAAAGAGGGAGCTTGTGCAGGGAAACTCTGCCTTAGAAAGCCTCCAGATCTTGTGAGACTTATTCACTATCACGAGAACAGCATGGGAAAGACCTGCCCCCATGATTCAATTACTTCCCACTGCATCCCTCCCACAATATGTGAGAATTCAAGATGAGATTTGGGTGGGGACACAGCCAAACCATATCATAGTCTTTGTAATTTTTTTTTTTGAGATGGAGTTTCACTCTTGTTGCTCAAGCTGGAGTGCAGTGGTGCGATCTTGGCTCACTGCAACCTCTGCCTCCTGGGTTCAAGCTGTTCTCCTGCCTCAGCCTCCTGAGTAGCTGAGATTACAAGCACCTGCCACTATGCCCAGCTAATTTTTTGTATTTTTAGTAGAAATGGGGTTTCACCATGTTAGTCAGGCTGGTCTCGAACTCCTGACCTCAGGTGATCCACCCTCCTCAGCCTCCCAAATTGTTGGGATTACAGGTGTGAGCCACCATACCTGGCCACTCTTTGTAATTTTACCACCTGTGTATGTACCTCTGACTAGTTTTGTCTGATTTTGAACTTTATTAAAAGAGCCATTCTGTAGGTTTCTTTTGTATTTTATTTACCTTCTTTATTGCTATGATTCAACCATGCAGTTACCTGTAGGTCTAAGTTTATTCATTCTTTTTTTTTTTTCTTTTTTTCTTTTTGAGATGGGGTCTGGCTCTGTTGCCCAGGCTGAAGTGCAATGATAGGGTCTTGGCTTACTGCAGCCTCCGCCTCCTAGGCTCAAACCATCCTCCCACCTCAGCCTCCTGAGGAGCTGTGATTACAGGTGTGTGCCACTGCACTTGGCTAATTTTTGTATTTTTTGTAGAGATAGGGTTTTGCCACGTTACCCAGGCTCATCTCAAACTCCTGAGCTCAAGTGATCTGCCTGCCTCAGCCTCCCACAGGGCTATGATTACAGGCATAAGCCACCATGCCTGGTCTCATTCTTTTTTTATTGTTATATATATTTCCTTGTATGGTCTATCCTTCTGTGGCTGGAGTGTTTTGTTTCCATTTTTGGACTATTAGAATTAATGCAGATGTGAACATTTTTGTACCTATATTCTGCTACCTTTGTGCACACAGATCTCCAGAGTATATACTCAGGAGTGGAATTGTTTAGTTCTAGAGTTATGTTTTCAATTTTAGAATTTACACGCTACTAGCAGTGAAAAAGATTCTGTTGTTCTGCATCACTTGATGCTATCAGACTTACTAATTTTGGCCATGCTGGTGAGTTTATTATGGTGGATGTAAAGTTGTATCTTTTAGTATGCGTTTCCCTGATTAGTAATGTGGTTGAGTATTTTTCATACATGTATTGGCCATTTGGATTTCCTTTTATGTGCAACCCCTATTAAAAAAAGTGTATTTTTGTAATTTCATATTAGATTGTCTTTTTAAAAAATTTAAAATTTATTTCCAGAAGTTCTTTATATCATGCGGATAGTAGTCCTTTTTGGGGTTGAATGTTTTATAGCTAACTTTTCCAGTCTTTTGGCTTGAATTTTCACTTTTTTAATAGTGTCAAATGTAAAATAGCTGAATTTATCAATCCTTACTTTACCATGAAAAGGTTGTGTTTTATTTAAGAATCATGAAGACATTGTCTTTTATTATGGTTTTTTTTTTTTTTGAGACGGAGTCTTGCTTTGTCGCCCAGGCTGGAGTGCAATGGTGCGATCTCAGGTCACTGCAACCTCCGCCCCCTGGGTTCAAGCGATTCTCCTGCCTCAGCCTCCTGAATAGCTGGGATTACAGGCATGTGCCACCATGCCTGGCTAATTTTTGTATTTTTAGTAGAGGCAGGGTTTCACCATATTGGTCAGCCTAGTCTCGAACCCTTGACCTCAGATGATCTGCCCACCTTGGCCTCCCAAAGTGCTGGGAATACAGGTGTGAGCCACAGCGCCCGGCCTATTATCTTTTTCTAAAAGCTTGCTTTAAAGTATCTTTTTTAGGCTGGTGCAGTGGCTCATGCTTGTAATCCTAGCACTTTGGGAGGCTGAGGTTGGAGGATCTGTTGAGGCCAGCAGTTCAAGATGAGCCTGGGCAACACAGCAAGACTTTGTCTCTACCAAAAAATAAACAAAACAAACAAACAAACAAAAACACCTGGGCATGACAGCATGTGCCTATAGCTCCAGCTACACAGGAGGTTGAGGTGGGAGGATCACTTGAGCCCAGGAGTTCTGGGCTACAATGAGCTATAATGGAACCACTGTACTCCAGCCTGGGAGATGGAGTGAGATACTTTCTCTAATAAAAATACCAAAATACCCCCTTTTTATAAAAGTGCAATATTCATATACAAAATGTCCTGGCTGGGTATGGTGGCTCACACCTGTAATCCCAGCACTTTGGGAAGGTGAGGCAAAAAGATTGCTTGAGCCCAGGAGTTTGAGACCAGCCTGGGCAACGGAGAGAGATCCCATTTCTGTTAAAACAAAAAAAAAAGAAAAAGAAGAAAAGAGGCTGGGTGTGGTGGCTGACACCTGTAATTCCAGCACTTTGGGAGGCCAAGGCGGGTAGATCATGAGGTCAGGAGTTCGAGACCAGCCTGACCAACATGGTAAAACCCTGTCTCTACTAAAATATAAAAAATTAGCCAGATGTGGTGGCACATGCCTGTAATCCCAGCTACTTGGGAGGCTGAGGCAGGGGAATCGCTTGAACCCGGGAGGTGGAGGTTGCAGTGAGCCAAGATTGTGCCACTGCACTTTAGCCTGGTGACAGAGCAAGACTCAGTCTCAAAGAAAAAAGAATAATGCCCAAACAAGGTAAACACAGGTCAATAATTTATTCTTATTTATTATTATTTTTTGAGACAGGGTCTCTCTGTGTCACCCAGGGTGGAGTGCAGTGGCACAATCATGGATTACTGCAGCTTTGACCTCCTGGTCTCAAGCAATCCTCCCACCTCGGCCTCCTGAGTAGCTGGGACTACAGGTGTGTTACCATGCCTGGCTAATTTTTAATTTTAATTTTTATAGAGATGGGGTCTCACTATGGTGCCCAGGCTGGTCTCCAATTCCTGGCCTCAAGTGATTCTTGCTGGCCTGGTCAATTTCTTTTATTGTTGTTGTTCTTTTTTTTTTTTTTTTTTGAGACAGAGTCTGGCTCTGTTGCTCAGGCTGGGATGAAGTGGCACAATCTCAGCTCACTGTAACCTCCACTTCCTGGGTTCGAGTGATTCTCCTGCCTCAGCCTCCCAAGTAGCTGGGACTATAAGCCTGCGCCATCACGCCTGGCTACTTTTTGTATTTTTAGTAGAGACAGGCTTTCACCATGTTAGCCAGGCTGGTCTCCAACTCTTGGCTTCAGGTGGTCCACCCTCCTCAGCCTCCCAAAGTGCTGGAATTACAGGTGTGAGCCACTGCGCTTGGCCCCTGGTCAATTTAATACAAAGCAAACACCCATGTAACCACCACTGCTCATATCAAGAATAAGAGCATTCTTATTTTTGTGTCTCTAGGCACTCTTGCCCCTCGTTCCCAAAAGAACCAGAACCAGCATCATGATGTCTATGTTAGTCACTTCCTGGCTTTTTTTTTTTTTAAGTTTTTCCCCTAATTTGTATCCCTAAACACGATGATTTAGTTTTGCTTTTTTGGGGAAACACTGTTATATTTAATTTCAATTAAAGAAAAAACTTAAAAACTTAAGGAGCTAGTTTGTATTTTTAAACTTTTTGAAATACAAAATATATATGGAGAAGTATACAGATCATGAGTACAGCTCACTGAATTGTCCCTGGGTGAACATATCCATGCAACTTCCCCCTAGGTTAAGAAATGGAATATCTTCTCATGACCCTTCCTTATTATTGATTTCTTCCTTCCTCAAAAAGACTTCCCTCCTTAAACACAATTCTGACTTCTAAAATGATAGTTTAGTTTTCTCTGCTTTTGAACTGTTTTTAATGGATTCATACAATATGTGTTTGTGTCTGGCTTCTTTCATTTATTTTTGTGATTCATCATATTGTTTGCAGCTGTAGTTTGTTCATTTTCATTGTTTACATGGTATGAAGATACCATACTGTATTAATCATTCATCATTCTATCATTGATAACTACCTGAGCTTGAGTTTCTTTTTTTTCGCCAATATAAAAAATGCAGCTATGAACTTCAGGGTCTTCCCCTGTTGCGCAGGCTGGAGTGCAGTGGTGTGAGCATAGCTTACTATAACCTTGAAACTTCCGGGCTCAAATGAGCCTTCTGCCTCAGCCTCCTGACTAGCTGGGATTACAGGTGCAAAGCACTATCCCTGGCTATTAATTTTTTTTTTTTTTTGAGAAAGGGTCTTGCTCTGCTGCCCAGGCTGGAGTGCAGTGGTGCTTACTGCAGGCTTGAATTCCCAGGCTCAAGTGATTCTCCCGTCTCAGTGCCACCCCCGACCAAAATTTTTTTTTTAAGAGATGGGGTCTTGCTATGTTGCCCAGGCTGGTTTCAAACTCTTGGGTTTAAGCAATTCTCCTGCCTTGGCCTCCCAAAGTGCTGGGATTATGGGTGTGAACCACATTGCCCAGCTCTTTTACTTTTAATTAGGAATTAATATATTTACACTGATTGTAATTACTCATATTTGAATTTATTTCTGCTATCTAATGTTTTACTATTTGTCCTCCTTTAAAATTTTTTATCCATTTTTAAAATTAAGATCTTCCCATTTTGTTTTATCCCCCTAATAAACTGGAAGTTATATATACTGTTTAATTTCTTGTAGTGATTATGTAGAAATTTTAACATATATATTTAACTCAACAAATTATAAACTTATTAGGCTACTCTTAAACAATACAAAGCCTTCTAATACTTTCATTTACCCTCTCACAATAGCACATGTAAAATTATTGAACAATAGTAGAATTTAGACATTGTTGCCATTATTTTGGATAGTGTTTAGATTTACAGCAAACATGCAAACGATTTTCTTTGTTCACCATTACTTCTCGCATTTTGAATCTTCCTTCTGGAAGATGGCAATTTTCTCTTAACATTTTGAAGATATACTGCAGTATCATTTGGCTTCTGTTGTTACTATTGAAAGGTCTGTTGTCAGCCAAATTATCTTTTCTTTGAAGATTAGTGTCTTTTCTTTTCTTTTCTTTTTTTTTTTTTTTTTTTTTGAGATGGAGTCTTGCTCTGTCACCCAGGCTGGAGTGCAATGGCACAATCTCAGCTCAATGCAACTTCTGCCTCCCACGTTCAAGCGATTCTCCTGCCTTAGCCTCTTGAGTAGCTGGGATTACAGGCGTGTGCCACCACACCTGGCTAATTTTTGTATTTTTAGTAGAGGCAGGGTTTTGTCATGTTGGCCAGGCTGGTGTCAAACTCTTGACCTCAGGCAATCCGCTCACCTTGGCCTCCCAGAGTGCTGGGATTACAGGTGTGAGCCACTGTACCTGGCCTAATGTCTTTTCTTGCTGCCTAATTTTAAGATCCCCTTTATCTCTGGGTACTAAACTTTAACTATGTGTGCATTTTATACTTTCCAGCATGGCAAGTTTTAGTCTTCCAGAATTTAGGATATTTACCTTCAATTCTGGAAAATGTTCAGCCACTATTCTTTGAATATTGTCTTCCCTCCATTCTATTATCTCCCTTTTTTTTTTTTTTTTTTGAGATGGAGTCTCCCTCTGTCGCCCAGGCTGGAGTGCTGTGGCGCGATCTTGGCTCACCGCAACCTCTGCCTCCCAGATTCAAGCAATTCTCCTGCCTCAGCCTCCTGAGTAGCTGGGATTACAGGCATGCACCACCATGCCCGGCTGATTTTTTATTTGTATTTTTAGTAGAGACAGGGTTTCACCATATTGGCCAGGCTGGTCTGGAACTCCAGACCTTGTGATCCTCCTCCCTCAGCTTCCCAAAGTTCCGAAAGTGCTGGGATTACAGGTGTGAGCCACTGCGTGCGGCCTTTTTTTTTTTTTTTTTAGACGAAGTCTCGCTCTGTCACTAGGCTGGAGTGCAGTGGCGCAATCTCGGCTCACTGCAACCTCTGTCTCCTGGGTTCAAACGATTCTCCTGCCTCAGCCTCCCCAGTAGCTGGGATTACAGTCATGTGCCACCACGCCTGGCTAACTTTGTATTTTTAGTAGAGATGGGGTTTCACCATGTTGGTCAGGCTGGTCTTGAATTCCTGACCTCGTGATCCACCTGCCTCGGCCTCCCAAAGTGCTGGGATTACAGGCTTGAACCACCGCACCCAGCCAGGTTGGTTTCTTTCTATGAAGGCCTAAAACACCTTCATGTTTTGCAGCTTCTCTGCTGATGAACTTGGGGATTCAGAAAACATTAAATGCTTCTGTAAATTGTTATCTACTTTAGTGGAAAAGAGCAGTTAGGTGTAAATATTTGGCAAAACATACAGCTGTAGTTAGACCACAATCTGTAAACATTGCCACAGAAAATGTGGTCTGAATGAAAGGTGCCTGAAGGCTGGGCATGGTGGCTCACGCCTGTAATCCCAGCACTTTGGGAGGCCAAGGTGGGAGGATCTCTTGAGCCCAGGAGTTAAGAGATCAGCCTGGGCAACGTAGTGATAATACGTCTCTACAAAATATATATATATATAGCTGGGCATGATGGTGCATGCTTGTAGTCCCAGCTACTTGGGAGGCTGAGGTGGGAGGATTGCTTGAACCTGGGATATTGAGGCTGCAGTGAGCTACAATTGGGCCACTGGACCCCAACCTGGGAGACAAAGCAAGACCCTGACTCAAAGGGGGAAAAAAAGGTGTTGAGAAGCAACCTAGCTGGTCAAATGATAGGAAGGCTCAAAAGCCTAGAGCCTCTAAGGAACAGGGAGGGTATAAAAAATGGTGAGACCCTCCTGCCTAGATTTCTGGTTAAAAAGGCAGCAGAAAGTTCATAATTTTGTGAAGGTCATAATCTCACTGAATCTCTGAGCACTTTTTTCTTTCCCCTATATGGACACAGGCAGAGGGAAGAAGAGAAAGGGATATTTATTCTTTGTTACGCATTTATTTTTAACAATAAAAGTTCTGACTGTGGAAAAAATATTTAGCTGATTATAGGAATTTAATAAAGAAGCCAAAACAAATTAGTCTTATAGCTGATGATAGTATTGGCTTACATTATTGTCATACACTGAATTCTAAGTTATCAGGCCAAATATGTGGACTTGGCAAAGATGAGACTTACTGTCAATTGTTCCAGCTCTCCAAACTGGATGTGACTGGCACCAGTGGCCATATGAGTGAATATAGAAGCTGAAATCCACATTATGTTAACTTTGGTTCTATTCCACCAAAAGATTTTATTCCAGAGATACATGAGATGAAGCTTTTCCAGGGCAGAGATCGTGATCATGTACCCTAGCACAGTGCCTGACCCATAATAGCTGCCCAAGAAGTATGTGTTGAATAAGTAAGTGGCACAAAGGTTATTCTGGGTTACTAAGATCAGAACAGTATTTGCCATTATTTTGGAGGTTGGCGTGGGATTTGTACACCCTGGAACAGTTTCTTCTCTTTGCAGCTAGTGATATTTTTCTGTTTATGAAAAACACACATTCTTGCACACTGGCACAATGGTCCTGGGCAAAGTGGCACAGAAAGATTTCCACTCCATTTCTTGGAAGAGCCAGCAATACATCTCTCTAATGGTGAGTTGCTTCTCTTTTATCAGAGGATTTAAATTTGATGTGTTTTTAGTCCTTCCTTAATTCCCAGTATAGGAGACTACCTCAAGGAGGAAATTAATTAGCTGAGTTTGACTGAATTTGATAGGATTTTACTGCTCTGTGAGGATCAAGAGTAGTCACAATCTCATCTCCATTTGCACTTGTTTTTCCCTGCACACAAGACTGCATGTAATGATGGCTTCCTATCTGTATTTATAGTCATGTCTTGTTCTACAAATGGGCAGTATAAATATGCTTTTAATTGGGGAAGAGGTGTGCTTGTATTTATTGTAACTTACAAGGCTCAGAAGATCTTAAAACCAGCACCGAGAGTTTGGGGGAATTCTTAGTGGTTCTTGGTTTTCATTTACAAATAGATAGACAAAGATTTGGCAACTTCTGTCAAGAAAGGTTTTCACACCGGGCCTCATTCCTAGCAATAAAAATCCAGATATGAAAGCAAGACATTTTCAGATTGTTCTTGAGGCCTCTGAATGCAGTATAGGAGAGGGAACTGAAAAAATTATAGTATATGGCTAATAAAGCACTTTTATGCATACCAATTTATTTAAGTCTTAGTTTCCCTATTTGACTGATGGGGACTCTAAGGTACAACTAAGTTAAGTAACTTGGCTAGAGTCACAAGGCTAGTAACAGAGCTTGGAATGTTTGTTGTATCTATTTTACTTTTAAATGATATAATTGGTGGGGACATATATATATATCTTTTTGGCTTTTCTGGCTAGGGTGGCTCCAGTTTCTTATTAACATTGTATTAAGAAAGACAAGGCAGTCTTGACTGAACACAAGTTAATCCTTATCCTAGTACTCAAACAGCCTTGCTCAGGGAGATCAGTAAGGGTAAGGAGGACACCTGATTAAAAGTTTCCTTACTGATGGTGCAAGGGATGGGCTCAACATCCTGCTACATCTGGAAGAGCTGAATTCAGTCAAACTCATGTAAAGGAGGGATGAAGCCATTTACATTCTCTGTGAATAATGAGGGCATTATTAGCCATCTGTAAAGTAACCGCAGAGACAGAGAGCTACTTCCCGACTTCAAGTCTCATTCCAGTGACACTGGTGACCTTGGGGAGGCAGATATGCTGAGGTCCTCTCTGGCATCTAGAATGCAGTCCAGGTTGTAGCAAAGATACATTCCTTCTATGGTGATGTGACTCACGACCTTACTTCTGAGAGGCATAATGTCCCTGTTCAGATAAGCTGGATAGAATGCTTGTTTTCTAGGCTTAAAAGTCATCTTGCAAATAAATAACAATCTTATCTTAAGTAGCAATTTTCCTGGCATGGCCTCATCTCCAGAGGGAGTCTTAGAAACACAAAAGCTTAGTCTATACCAGTCACTTCTCATCCTGGCCAAACAGCTATCACAAATGCTATTTTTGACTCTATTGATATATTGAAATGTGACGTTTCCATCTACAGGTGAAGAATTTGTAGGAAAAAAGACAAAGTGATGTAATTTTGAAGTATTCTTTTAGTGAGGTATTTTCTCGTCTCTGTAACAAACAGAATTGCTGTTCTTTGCTGTAGGGGCTGTCCTGTGCCATAAAGCATGTTTACCAGCATCCATGACCTTCACCCACCAGCCAATAGCTGATTGTCTCCAGTGGTGACAATCAAAAATGTCTGCATTCAACAGATCCTGAATTCAGAAGGAAAAAAAATGTTTAAAAAAACCCAAAAATGTCTGCACACATGGTCCCCCAAAATTGTCACAGTTGAGAACCACTGTTTTAACTGAAGCAACAAGATATTACAAAAGAAATCATCTTCTTCCCCCCATCCACCAAAAAACTAAAGTGTTCTGAGATAGACCCCCTCTAGAAATTTCAGAGGATTTAGACAAAGCAGGTAGATTAAATACTCACAGTTATTTAGTTATAAATGGCCAAATCAGAATTACTGAGGACAATGTCTTTGGAGACTGTTGCTGGTGAGCTGTGATTCTTACCACAGGTGCCTGCCTACCTTTTACCTCAAGTTGAGGCAGTGGGCCTTCAATCGAACTGCTCAGAGCATTTGACCTGTGCCTCTTGCAGTCCGAGGGGCACTGTGGGCCTGTGTCTGACTCCCATAGGCTGGTGGCTGTTTTGGCAGCAGAGTGGAGGAATGTTGAATATGCACTGGAATTAGCCTGTACTCTCAAGTTTGTTCGGGCAAGAGGTGCATGAGAGCTTCCTGTGGACCAGGTGTGAACCATACAGAGCTGCCACTAGGCTAACACAGCAGCACCTTGAGAAAAAAGCTCTCCTTCGTCCAGATTCTTTGCTTCCATCTATTGGGAAGTAGTCGTTGTAATTTAGTTTGGACAAAATACTTTACTGCCACCTGCTGGAAAAACATCAAAATAAATAACATACAAAACTACAGTGAGGATGATGTGAATGGCACCCCCTAGGGTACGGAGTGCACAACCTTGTCCCACAATAAAGGGTCACTTGCAAATGGAGGAGTGTGAGAGTCATCTCAGGTCCTATCTGACAGGGCCTTTACAGAGATGCCCAGGTTTCAACAGACAAGTAGTTGGAGGTGTGTGGAAAGAAGTAAAGAACTACCAAAATAGCTTTACACTTAGACCAATAGAATTATGGGGGAGAAACCATCAGAGAAGGGGGATGGTGGTGGCCTCTGAGGTATCCATGAAAAAAAGGTCAGCTTTAAGCTTGCCCAGGGAATGTCAAACCATCATACAAAGTTAACAACTTTCCTGCTCCTTTTTCTCCCTGCGTTCCCCAGATTTGGTTATGGTTAGTTAAGCTGGGAGGAGAAAGACTAGGCAGGTTAAAGATGACTATGGTCCCCTCTTTGGGGCAAGCAATGAGACAACTGTTCCCAGCTGAAAAAGAGGAAAACATTTCACTCTTCGTGACTCAATGACAATAGGACTCTATTCCTAAGGAGACCACAGAACCCCTAAAAACTCATGGAACCTGCCTGAGTTTTCAATTAGGTACATGACAGATCTACTCCCACTGCACAAATTGAAAGGCATGGCAAAAGACACAAAATAAAAGTTTGTTTTGAATTATAGCCCATGTGCTCCCTATGTTGAACATACTGTTTTTATATTATCAAGTGGGATCTAAAGAATATATCTTCCAAGGATATGTTCTGGAGTTCTTGAGGGGGAAAATGGTCACTGATCAATTCATTTGTTTTTTAAGATCCCATACTTTGTGGGTAGGGTATAAAAATGCAAGGGATGCCAGGGACGGTGGCTCATGCCTGTAATCACAGCACTTTGGGAGGCTGAGGTGGGAGGACCACTTGAGGCCAGGAGTTCAAGACAGTCCTGAGCAACATAGGGAAACCCATCTCTAAAAAAATAAAAAATAAATTAGCTGGGCATGGTGGCATGTCCCTGTAGTCCCAGCTACTCAGGAGACTAGGGTAGGAATGCTGCTGGAGGTCAGGAAGTTGAGGCTGCATTGAGCCATAATCCAGACACTGCACCCCAGCCTGAGTGACAGAGCACGACCTTGTCTCACACACACATACACACAAAAAGGCAAGGGAATCCTTCCCTCTGGGAGCTTACATCTTAGGTTTCATACTCAGAGCAAAGTATTTATTACAGTCAGTTATGTCAACAAAAGCCTGTGTTGCATATGTAGGGCAGGCTGAGGAAATTTTTAACTCTCTTTGGATTTACTCTCAAGACTTTTACTCACTTACGATAAAGCTTTTGAAGCAATCATATTGCTTCTCTTCTCCAAGCATGGAATCACAGGTAAAGCTTTCATTTAAGATATTTAAAGAGAGATACAAGGCTAAATGCACAGGCTGCACCTTCACTGGGCTGCTCTGAAATCAGGCTCTGTTGATCCTGTTTGGCAGATTTGGAAACTTTTATTTCACTTCACTCAAGTTTAATCAGGCTCCGAGAAATTAATTTGGATAAAACAATTCAACCCAGTGAACAGTGTCCGATTTGTAAACCATGATATGAATTTATTGACAAAAACTGTACAGCTAGTATAACTAGTCCTAGTCATATGCCTTGGACAATCGCTTCTTATTGGGTATGCAGATTTATTCGAGAGACTCCCAGAATGATGGAAAGGCTACTGGCTGAGTTTGGAATCAGAGTATGGGCCTTTGTATGCTCTTAAAGGAGATCCAGAATTTAGGTTTACTAGGATATAAACTCCACGAAGGCAGGGATTTACTGATGTATCTTAAGAGACTAGAACATAGTAAGCCTTCACTAAGTATCTGTTGAATGAGTGAGTGAATCTCAATTCAGATTTAACTGCCTTGAGAGTAAGTGTTGGTTCTGGTCATTAGAATCAGTTGACTCATTCCTGGACAGAGTTCCTGGGAACCTCATAGAACATTCTTATTCAGATTCTTCTGGTTTTAGACTCTTTATGGACCCCACCCTTCGGTTATGACGGCATCAACTGGGTATGTGACACTTAGGTTACAGGTGGGTTAGTCTCTCTGATGAAATGTGGGAGACACTCTGGCCTCTGTAGCCCATTTACATATCATTTCATAGGATGACTTTATTTTTTTCAAATCTTGTCCCAAGTTCTATGAGGGTTCTTGTTTTACATTTTTCAGGTTACCGACTTCCAGCTCAGGCAGGTAAGGGACAACTGAATTGTGGTGGCTGCTATTTTTTGTGCAGGTGTTGATCTACCCGCCGTCAAGGAGGCCAAATGGAAGATCTCAAAGCCCTTAACAGACTATAGCAAAGAAGAGATTGGCTGAATATTCATACCTTTGTGAGCTCAAGGGAGTTGTAGGGTTGGTCTGGGTAGCTATACAAGTAAGTACCAACTCTCAAGTTCAGAGAGCTCATTCTTTCTGCCTCCTTTCAGCTCTGCCTCCGGAGCTGGCTGATTTTAGTATACGAAGCTCCCAGTGAGCCCGCAGCCTGTCGACTTCCACAGTCCCAGACTGTCAAGGTACCGAAGCCTTACAGTTCTTTCTGGAGTCTAGGTCAGGTCCTTAGGTGAAGGGGTAGGGTGGGGGCGGGCAGGACGCAGGTGCAGCCCCGTGGTACCGGACCTAACTCACATCTCTGGGAATGGGAACGGGAGTCACCGCTTAGGCCTCTCCCTGCGGTTTTCGGTTCAGGTCTCTGTGCTCCTCACCTGGATATGGGGGCCCCGGGTTTTTCTGGCCGCCTGCAGGGAGGGGCATGGCTTCCTCTGCAGAGACCAGAAGCGATCTCTGTGTTCCGGATTTTCCCTTTATCTTTCCTACTTCCTCTCCCCAGTGTCCTCTCTGCTTCCCAATCTCCCAAATCGAGGATCCCACAACCCGCCCTGGGCCCGCGCCTGGCTGCTCGCACCCTAACTCAGGAGCCCAACTGGTGGGAGAGGAACCGCGGTCCTCAAGCCTGCAGGACCCAGGGCCGCGGCCCGGGATGCTGTGGGGGTGGGGACCCTCGCCGCCCCGCCCCCGCCAGCGGCCCGCCCCGCCCCCTCCCACGCACGTCACGTCCGGCCCGGCCTCCGCCCGCCAGCCGCGCTCCTCCCGCTCGCCGTTAGGGAGGCTCTGCACCTCAGCCGTCGCCTCTGTCGCCACTCCGGCCCCCTCTTCCGCGTCTCCGCCGCCACCACCGCCGGGGATATCCGGGAGTCGCTTACCGGGCTGGCCCCGCGCCACAGCCGTAGCTTTAACCTCCCGTCAGCGGCCGCCCCAGGAAGAGGCTTCCCGGCCGCGGAGCCACTTGGGGCCTCAGTTCTCGCCCTCTTGCGGTCCCCGCGGGTCCTGGAGAAGCGGCTGCGGCCAGGGAACGGGGCATCGCGGTTCCAACGGTAGGTAAACGGGCGGGTACCCGGATCTGCGCATGCGCGGGTTGCAGGTCGCCGCGGCCCTTCGCCGCCTGTTGCCCCCCAGCACCGCCTCCCACCAGCGCCTGCTCCTGGGCGTTGCGTTTCGGGGTGTGGAGGACTACAGCAGGTGGGGCGTTCCGTGGAGAGGGCCCCCTTTCCGCTGGAGAAAGAGGAAGATGAAGCCGTGCCGGGGGGTGTGGCAGCCTTGGATTTGCAGCGGCTGCAGTGCCGTGAGCGGGCGTGCCCCTCACCTCCAGCCCCTCCAGAGTAGATGGCGCGACACCCCACGTTTCTTTGCTGACCTATCCTGCCCGCTGGCGCTGCGCCTCTTCCCCGCCCACTTCCTTCATACTGGGCAGTGAAGTTGATATAGAAGAAAAAGGAGTGTGGTTTATTCTGGGCTCAGCTGCGCCCCTTTTTAAGGTCACGTGAGATGAGTGGTTGCAGACTTCCTTAAATCGCTCAGAGAATATAGCCAAAATTGGGCTGTTGGTACACTAGGGGCCTTGTCTAGAATGCGCTCTGCATAGGCCAGGCTGGAGGGGGACACTTTGTATAACATTAGGGTTCACGTGGCACGCCTGGTTTCCTAGATGAGGTTGTAGGAAATGGAATCGGTTGGCACATGTGCGCAGTGGGAAACTGTTAAGCCCTTTTTGTTTGTAATCAGTTGAAATCAAACTGACTTTTAGAAAGATGGTGGATTATTTCATTTGGTTCCCCGTTTCGCCTTCTAATCAATGAAAAAAGTTGGGCATTTACTTTGAAGGATCTTATAATCTAAAATGGTAGCCAGAATCATTACCAATAGTAATGCAGACTATTAATATTAACTGGGGTGCACCTGTTTAGAGAGACAGACATTAAAGGGTGGTTTTGAATTATTTGTCTTTTTAGAGCTGGATTAGTGTGAGGCTATTTTCAACTCTCCTTTTTTGGTAACCTTGAAATGCTTGTTGGCCTGGTTTTCTCACAGGTACTGTGCATTTACTAAGTGCTTGTTGATGGAATTGAATGAACTGATAATAATTTGTATATCCACTGGGAGCCCCTTCTTTTTTTTTTTCTCCTTGAGACAGAGTTTCGCTCTGTCGCACAGGCTGAAGTGCAGTGGAGCGATCTGGGTTCACTGCAACCTCCTCCTCCCGGGTTCAAGCGATTCTCCTGCCTCAGCCTCCTGAGTAGCTGGGACTACAGGCGCCCGCTACCACGCCCGGCTAATTTTTGTGTTTTTGGTAGAGACGAGGTTTCACTATGTTGGCCAGGCTGGTCTCGAACTTCTGACCTCAAGTGATCCGCCTGCCTCAGCCTCCCAGAGTTCTGGGATTACAGGCGAGTCAACGTGCCTTGCCCCCTTCTTACTTTTTTAATCCGTGCTGCTTTTAAAGTTGGAGTAATAGTTTCTCCAATTTAATATTATTACTAATTTAGACACCTGTGTGACACAGCTTACGTTCTTGGAAAATGTAGAAGGGCGTATTGCAGTGGCATAATTCATTGGGTGGTGTAAATGTTAGTGTGTTTTTTATTAGAATGTCATTGTTTTAGGACAGAAAATGGCTGAAATGAATCTGTTGACTTGTCAATGTTTCCCCACCAATAAAATAACTGCTTTTATAATCATTTATTAATAACCTTAATCCATCGCTGCATAGCTCCTCCATCATCGTATACAAATTTTAAACTTGGGGACTATAATAGTATAAATTACTGTTTTTTTGTTTGTTTGTTTGTTTTTTTTGAGACAGAGTATCACTGTCGCCCAGGCTGGAGTGCAGTGGTGCAATCCCAGCTCACTGCAACCTCTGCCCTCCAGGTTCAAACGATTCTTCTGACTTAGCCTCCCGAGTAGCTGGGACTACAGGTGCTTGCCACTGCGCCTGACTGATTTTTGTATTTTTTGTAGAGACGGAGTTTTGCCGTGTTGCCCAGGCTGGTCTCAAACTCCTGACCTCAGATAATCTCCCTGCTTCTGTCTCCCAAAGTGTTGGGATTACAGGCGTGAGCCACCTTGCCCAGCCTTACGTTCAATTTTTTTTTTTTTGGGGGGGGGGGGATGGAGTTTCGTTCCTTTTGCCCAGGCTGGAGTGCAATGGCACTGTCTCAGCTCACCGCAACCTTCGCCTCCCCCGTTCAAGTCATTCTGCTGCCTCAGCCTCCTGAGTAGCTAGGATTACAGGTATGTATCACCACGCCCGGCTAATTTTGTATTTTTAGTAGATACGGGGTTTCTCCATATTGGTCAGGCTGGTCTCGAACTCAGGTGATCCGTCCACCTCAGCCTCCCAAAGTGCTGGGATTACAGGCGTGAGCCACTGCGCTGGGTACATTCAATTTTTTGAGGAACTGCCTTACTCCACAGCACCTGTACCATTTTATGTTACCACTAGCAGTGCACAAGGGTTCCATTTTCTCCACATCCTTGCCAACAGTTGTTATTGTTTGCTGGTTGGTTTGTTTGACAATAACCTTTTTGGATTTTATTGTGGTTTTGATTTGCATTTTTCTGAAGGCTAGTGACAGACTTCTGCTTATTGACCTTTTGTTTGTCTTCTTTAGAGAAATGTCTATTCAGACCCATTGCCCATTTTTGAATTGGGTTTTTTTGTTGTTGTTGAGTTGTAGGTGTAGCTATTGTTTTTGAATTTATTTTCTAAATGAGTTAAAAGACCTAGCATTTCTGAAAATGAATACTCGATTTTCAGAGTATTAGAAGTAGAACATTTCTGTTTTACAGGTTATCCATCCAGTTGTTAAAAGAAAAATTTACCTGACCAGGTGTGGTGGTGCACACCTGTAGACCTTTGTACTTGAGAGGCCGAGGTGAGAGGATGAACCCAGGAGTTTGAGGCTAGCCTGGGCAATATAGTAAGACGTTGTCTCTAAAAAAAAGAAAAAAAATTTAAAAAAGCCTTCTTAAATTTAACAGAGTTTAATTGAGCAAAGAATGATACACAAATTGGGCACCCTTCCCAACCTAGAATATGTTCAGAGGGACTTCAGGTTTGCCATGTGGTTGGATAATAATTATGAACAGAAAAAGGAAAGTGACATACAGAAAATAGAAGTGAGGTACAGAAACAAACTGGATTGGTTACAGCTCAGCATTTGCCTTATCTGAACATGATTTGACAGTTGCCCACCTTTGACTAAAACTCTGTGATTGGTGTAAGAGTAGGTTACAGTCTCTTTACACATCCAGTTAGGTTACAGTTTACTAGGTATGAAAAACTTTTGGGCCGAATTTAAAATACGGAAGCAGCTTTAGGCTAAACTAAATTTGACACAGTGAAGAGGCTGCTTTTATATCTGAAAATCGTTTTCAGTTACTTAGTGTTAATAGATCTATATTTAGGTCTTGACTAGAAATGTATTGTACCAAGAACTTATTTCCATCACATCAGTGTTACGAAGGTGCATACATTAAGTGAAGACTATATTTTCATCAATGAAGTCATTCCTTTTTTTTTTTTTTTTTGAGACAGAGTCTTGCTCTGTCGCTCAAGCTGGAATGCAATGGCATGTGATCTTGGCTCACTGCAACCTCCGCCTCCCTATTCAAGTGATTCTCCTGCCTCAGCCTCCCAAGTAGCTGGGATTACCAGCACCCATCATCACGCCCAGCTGATTTTTGTATTTTTAGTAGAGACAGGGTTTCGCCATGTTGGCCAGGTTGGTTTTGAACCCCTGACCTCAGATGATTCGCCCACCTCAGCTTCTCAGAATGCTGGGATTACAGGCATGAGCCCACTGTACCTGGTTTTTTTGTTTGTTTGTTTGTTTTTAAATAGAGATGGAGTCTCCTGGGCTCAAATGATCCTCCTACTTTAGCCTGTCAAGGTGTTGGGATTACAGACAAGAGCCACCATAGCAGGCTAATGAATATATTCTTATGAAAGAACTTTCCTTTGTTTATAAAGTGTTTTGTAACATGGCTAGGAGTGGAGGAGGGGGTTACTTGATTAAGAAAAGGGAAGTATGGTATGTGTATATGAACCTGACCACAGTGGGTGTTCGCCAAGCCGTAGAAAGGTTAGGGGTTTCTATGAGAGAGGCAGTAGGTTAATATGTGAGTAGCCAACTTTGATTCAAAATGGAAATAATAAAGGGTATTTGGAATGTAATGTAATAAAGGCTGTTTTTTTTTTGTTTGTTTGTCTGTTTGCTTGTTTTCTTTATTTTGTGGGACGGAGTCTTGCTCTGTTGCCCAGGCTGGAGTGCAGTGGTGCGATCTCAGCTCACTGCAAGCTCCACCTCCTGGGTTCACGCCATTCTCCTGCCTCAGCCTCCCCAGTAGCTGGGACTACAGGTGCCCACCACCACCACGCCTGGCTAATTTTTTGTATTTTTAGTAGAGACGGGTTTCACCGTGTTAGCCAGGATGGTCTCAATCTCCTGACCTCGTGATCTGCCCGCCTCAGCCTCCCGAAGTGCTGGGATTACAGGCGTGAGCCACCGTGCCTGGCCTAATAAAGGCTATTTTAATGTACCAACTCATTTCACACATTACACTAAATAGATAGTAGTATTGAATTTACAAGAATTGTTAGCTGGGCGTAGTGGCTCACACCTGTAATCCCAACACTTAGGGAGGCTGATACAGGTGGATCGCTTAAGTTCAAGACTGAGTTCCAGACCAGCCTGGGCCACATGGTGAAACTCTGTCTCTATAAAAACCACAAAAATTAGCCAGGCATGGTGGTGCACGCTTGTAGTCCCAGCTACTTGGGAGGCTGAGGTGGGAGGATCTTGACCCTGGGAAATCGAGATTGTGGTGAAGCCGGGGCTGCGGCGAAGCCGAGATTGTGCCACTGCACTCCTGCCTGGGCGATGGAGTGAGATCCTGCCAGAAAAAAACAACAACAAACAAAGAGAATAACTTATTATCAGATTATTAATCAGATATTTATTTAGCTCCTAAGTGCCAGAAATACATTGAGGAGCAAAACCCAAGTAGTCATGTGGCTAATGGTTGCATAACAGTAAATTTAGTAAAAGTCATTGAACACTTGAATCTGGTGAATTTTAGTGTGTAAATTATACATTAATAAACCTGTTTTTTAAAAAAAGCCCACTGGTGGACTTGTAGTGAGCTTATGCTCTGTTGGTAGAAACAGCCATTAAACAAACACGAAATGAATATGTAATAAAACTTGTGGTAGGCAAGGCTCACAGTGGCTCACACCTATAATCCCAGCACTTTGGGAGGCCAAGGGTGGAGGATCACTTGAGCTTAGGAGTTTGAGGCCAGCCTGGGCAACATAGGGACACTCTCTCTTTACAAAAAAAAAAAAGGCCAGACATGGTGGCATGCTCCTGTAGTCCCAGCTACTCAGGGGGCTGAGGCAGGAGGATTGCTTGAGCCCAGGAGTTTGAGGCTGCAGTGAGCTATGGTCGTGCCATTATATTCCAGCCTGGGAGACAGAGTGAGACCCTGTCTCAAAAAACAAAACAAAAAACTTGTGATGAATATTTTGGAGCCAAGGAATGCTACAGCCTAGATAAATTAATAGGTGAGACTATTAAATTGAGTGGGTTGAAGAAAGCCTCTCCAGGGCTGGGACTTGAGCTGATTATGGGAAGGAGGAAGCTTGGGAGAGTGTTTCAGGTCAGTGAACTAGCAAGTATAAAAGACCTAGGTTGAGGAAAATGTGGTACACTGACAAGATAATGACATTTACTAGATTTCTACTAGAGAAGGAAATATTGCAAGTCTTTTATGCCTCGGCCTCCCAAAGTGCTGGGATTACAGGCGTGAGCCTCCGCACCCGGCCCATGCCTGGCTAATTTTTGTATTTTTTGTAAAGATGGGGTTTCACCATGTTGACCAGGCTGGTCTCGAATTCCTGACCTCAGGTGATCCGCCTACATTGGCCTCTCAAAGTGCTGGGATTATAGGCGTAAGTCACTGCGCCCGGCCTAATTTTGTGTTTTTAGTAGAAATGGGGTTTCACCATGTTGGCCAGGCTGGTCTTGAACTCCTGCCCTTTGGCGATCTGCCCACCTCAGCCTCCCAAAGTGTTGGGATTATAGGTGTGAGCCACAGCACTTGGCCGTTTTTTGCATATTTTATGGTTAAAGTTCACAATCTAGTGGGGAAGATATAGAAACAAAGTTTAACCACTGCTTTTTTGTTCGTGTACCAGCTTCCCTTATTTATTTATTTATTTTTTCCAGTTTTTATACAAGTCTGTGCAAAAAAAAAATGTTTTAATCTCAGGAGACCTATTTGGCTAGACCAAATTGTAGAATTACTCATAATACCCCTTACCTGAAAAAAATGAAGTGTATTGTAGTTTTGTATTAACGAGCTATGAAAAATGATAAGCTAGTCGTCTTACTCCTATCAGTCTGGTAGGCCTTGCCTGTGTATGTTTTCTGTGGAGAAAAGGTGAAAGGTTACTAGAGTGGAGGAGTCTTGAAGAATCAAAATTTGTCAAAACTGAGATTGTATGCACACACAACTGACTAGAACATGCATTATCTAATACATATATTTTATTTATTTGAGATGGAGTCTTGCTCTGTCACCCAGCCTGGAGTGCAGTGATGCAATCTCGGCTCACTGAAGCCTCCACCTTCTGGATTCAAGGGATTCTCTTCCCTCAGCCTCCTGAGTAGCTGGGACTACAGGTGTGTACCACCACACCCGGTTAATTTTTTTGTGTTTTTAATAGAGACGGGTTTCACCAGGCTGGTCTCGAACTTCTGACCTCAAATGATCAACCTGCCTTGGCCTCCCAAAGTGCTGAGGTTACAGGTGTGAGCCACTGCGCCGGACCTTTTTTAGATATTTTATATCATCTAAGTTACAGTGTTTTTTAGAAAGGGTCCATCATTGTGCTGATACTTTGGGGAGGCACTGATTTAGCGAATAGTCACTTTGACTTAATAGAAAATCATGCAAATTAGTGGACTAGTGACTTTGGAGTGCCAGGGAGACCATGAGGTATCTGTGTTTAGACAGTTGAAGAAACTTCCCCAAGGATTACCTCTTGAAATAGCTGCCAGTAGTCATTTCTAGAGTTGTATATGGTTCACACATCAGCATTTAAAAAACAGAGAAGAGTGGTAGAGGAATGTTTAATCCTACTTAGGAAGGTATGAGGAAAGGTGACACTTTAAATGCTTGTCTCCTGAGTAAAGAATTAGCTTGTGGGCTGGGCGCAGTGGCTGATGCCTGTAATCCCAGCACTTTGGGAGGCCGAGGCGGCCGGATCACGAAGTCAAAAGATGGAGACCATCCTGGCCAACATGGTGAAACCCCGTCTCTACTAAAATTACAGAAATTAGCCGGGCATGGGTGGCGGGCACCTGTAGTCCCAGCTACTCTGGAGGCTGAGGCAGGAGAATCACTTGAACCCGGGAGGTGGAGGTTGCAGTGAGCCGAGATTGCACTACTGCACTCCACTTCAGCTTGGTGACAGAGTAAGACTCTGTCCCTGCCCCCCCCCCCCCCCAAAAAAAAGAAGCTTGTAATGAGCTGGAGCAAGATGGCTGCCGACAGGTTCCCTTTCCCAAATGCACTCCAAAGTCACTGGCCCACTAATCTGCATGATTTTCTATTAAGTCAAAGTGAGTATCTGCTAAATTAGCTCTTCCTCAAGGATCAGCACAATGATGGACCCTTTCTAAAAAACTCTAGTGTAGATGATTTATTTGTGCAGGGGGAATGTCGATTAGATTTTAGAATAAGGAGATCAGTTAGAAAGATAGATGAGAGGATTTAGTCACAAGGGATTTTTATCCGTTTATGGGACTTTGTTACTTTTGTTCTGATTTGAATAGCTTGACATCATGATTGGAGGTTATAAGATAATTGACTATGTCCATGAAACCCTTTTGAGAGTTTCTCAAAATTAGCCAAGCTGTTTACCAATAGATTATCTCCAGGAGTAACCACTTTTTTTTTTTTTTTTTTTTTGAGACGGAGTCTCACTCTGTAGCCCAGGCTGGAGTGCAGTGGCGGGATCTCAGCTCACTGCAAGCTCCGCCTCCCGGGTTCACGCCATTCTCCGGCCTCAGCCTCCCGAGTAGCTGGGACTACAGGCGCCCGCCACCTCGCCCGGCTATTTTTTGTATTTCTTAGTAGAGAGGGGGTTTCACCGTGTTAGCCAGGATGGTCTCGATCTCCTGACCTGGTGATCCGCCCATCTCGGCCTCCCAAAGTGCTGGGATTACAGGCTTGAGCCACCGCGCCCGGCTGAGTAACCACTTTTTATCTGAATACTTTGAATAAGAGAGGAATAATGAGCCATCTATGGGTGAAATGTGTTAGGTATAGTGATTGTAACCTGTGAAATATATGTGCTATATCTATTACCACAATTTGACAACTGTAGTCCTACAAAATATGCTTGATTCCATTTTCCTTGTACTTTTGTGGAATCACCATGGAGGATTGTTCCTTCAAGTAATATGTTAAAGTGCACATAGATGAACAGATTCTTAGGAATAGGTATATTAATATTTCCCACATTATTGCAAGAAATAGGTTATACTCTTTTTTTGGTTTTATTTTTTAAGGCAGTGAAATTCCCACCCTTTTGAGCAATAGAGCCCTCTTTAATTTAAAAACTTTCTAGTCCTGAATTCTGTGTTAGTTATACTTTGTATCTGATAAATTACTTAATGGCAAAGTGACTATGAACTTAATAACAGATTTAATTGATTTGGTATTTTCCTGATTGTGTTAGTCCATTCTCCCACTGCTATAAAGAACTGCCAGAATAAAGAAAAGAGGTTTAATTGTTTCACAGTTCTGCATGGTTGGGTAGGCCCCAGGAAACTTATAATCATAGTGAAAGGGGAAACAGGCAAATACTGTCTGCTGTTATTATCTATAGTATTGATATTGGTGCTCTACCCCTTTTTAAAGGCCCCCACTACTGATTTTAGTAGATATTTAAAGTGTAAAGATTCTGTGCTGTTAAGAAAGGTATGTTTCATTTGTCAAAAATCAGTTGATTGTAGATGCTGTTTTGGTTAATATAGCTCTGTAGTATATTTGGAAGTTGGCTAGTGTGATGCCTCCAGCTCTGTTCATTTTCTTCAGGATTGTTTGTGTTAATCAGGGTTTTTATGTTTTTGTACAAAATTTAGGGTTGTTTTTTCTGTTTCTTTGAAGAATGTTGTTGGAATTTTGATGGGGAGTGCATTGACTCTGTAGACCACTTTGGTTTGTATGGATATTTCAACAATACTAAATTTTTCAGCCCATGGGGTGAAAAAGGGGTATGTTTGCTGGTATTATGTATGTGTATATTTGCATATGTAAATGAAATTGAATGGAATGCAAAAGTACCTTGAGTCCCTGTGGAACTTAGGTTGATAGCTGGTGTATGAAGGTACGCTTTCTTGAATGTTACCCAACTTTGTTGATAATTGGTGTTTAATTGCATGGTTTCTGGGCCAGGAGTAGTGGCTCATGCCTGTAATCCCAGTGATTTAGGAGGCTGAAATGGGAGGTTTGCTTGAGCCCAGGAGTTTGAGGCTGCAGTGAGCCATGATTGGGCCACTGTACTCCAGCCTGGGCAACAGGGTGAGACCTCGACTCAAAGAAAATATATATGTATATATATGTATATATATATAGAGCTTTGTAATCACCGTTATCTCGTGGTGAGGTATATGATGTAAAATTCAATGTCATTTCCTATTCCTCGTCAACAACACCATGCTAGGCAACTGTCACTTGTATTTAAAATAATTTTGCTGTTTGGGGCTGGGAGTGGTGGCTCATGCCTGTAATGCCGAGGTGTGCAGATCACCTGAGGTCAGGAATTCGATACCAGCCTGGCCAACATGGCGAAACCCCATCTCTACCAAAAAATACAAAAAAATTAGCTGTGCATGGTGTCACGTGCCTATAATCTCTGCTACTCAGGAGGCTGAGGCATGAGAATTGCTTGAGCCCAGGAGACAAAGGTTGCAGTGAGCTGAGATCGTGTCGCTGCACTCCATCCTAGGTGACAGAGTAAGACTCTATCTCAAAAGAAACAAAAAACCGGCCGGGCGCGGTGGCTCAAGCCTGTAATTCCAGCACTTTGGGAGGCCGAGACGGGCGGATCACGAGGTCAGGAGATCGAGACCATCCTGGCTAACACGGTGAAACCCCATCTCTACTAAAAAAATACGAAAATCTAGCTGGGCGAAGTGGCGAGCGCCTGTGGTCCCAGCTACTCGGGAGGCTGAGGCAGGAGAATGGCGTAAACCCGGGAGGCGGAGCTTGCAGTGAGCTGAGATCCGGCCACTGCACTCCAGCCTGGGCGACAGAGCCAGACTCAGTCTCAAAAAAAAAAAAAAAAAAAGAAACAAAAAACCAAAAAACCCTCTCTCTCTCCTTTCTCTCTCTCTCTGTATATATATATGTGTGTGTGTGTGTGTATAATTTTGCTGTTTGGATTTATAACAGTATGCTTTTGGAAATACTTGGTTATTTTTAAAGTCCACACATTGTATTCTCTTGTGTCAGTCCTTTTATTGAACTGTTTTCTTTGCATTTTATTGATTCTATCTGCTAGGACATTTTATTAGAGTTCTTTGGGATATTTTCGTATGGTGCCTGCTGCTGTTTTCCTTTTTCTTTTTTAGAATGTAATATTGTCGTTTAGGTGTTGCATTCATTTTCTAGGACTTTCATGACAAATTACTACAAACTAGGTGGCTGTAAAATAATAGGAAGTTTTCTCTCACAGTTCAGGAGGGTAGAAGCCCAAAACGAAGTGTCCACAGGGCAGATTCTAGGGGAGAATCTTTCTTTGCCTCTTCCAGCTTCTGGTGATTCCTGGCATTTCTTGGCTTCTGGCAGCATAACTCCAGTTTCTCCCTGTCTTCACATGCTCTTCTTTCTCTCTGTGTGTCTCTGTGTATCTTGTCCTCTTCTTATAAGGACATGAGTCATTGGATTTAGGGCCTGCCCTAAATCTAGGATGATTTCCTCTTGAGATCCTTAACTAATTATACCTGCAAAGACCTTATTTCCAGATAAAGTCACATTATGAGGTTCTGGGTGGACATTAGGTTTGCAGGAAACACTATTCAACCCACCACAGATGTGAAGGGAGTGTTTACATGATTTAAGCTCTGAAAGGGGGTAGGAAACAGGACTAAATAATGTCAACTACTTTGCAGTTTGCAGAAATGTTACCTTGGGCCACTCTCCAGTCTGAGAGTTCTTAGCAGTGTGCTCTAGATACAAGTCCCAAGTGAAAGATTAGCTGCTGGGGCTTAGACCATAGGCCTGCCCTCTGGAAGTACCTGTTTGCAAGCTAGAAATAAGTGATGACCTAAAATATATGTAAGACTATAAGGCCAGGCATGGTGGATCATGCCTGTAATCCCGGGACCTTGGGAGGCTGAGGTGGGTAGATTGCCTGAGCCCAGGAGTTCAAGACCAGCCTGGGCAATGTGGTGAAACCTCATTTTTACAAAAATTATAAAAATTAGCTGGGTGTGGTGGCCCATGCCTGTAGTCCTAGCTACTCGAGGCTGAGGTAGGAGGATCACGTAGGCCCGGGAGGTTGAGGCTGCAGTGAGCTGTGATCACGCCACTGCACTCCAGCCTGTCTCAAAAAAAAGAAAAAAGACTGTGGCCAGTTTGAGCACCAGATTATGACATTCTATCATACTATAAATTGTGATAATTTACGTGGAAAGATAGTATAGTGATTAAGAACTCAAGAACTTTGAGAATCACATTCTCTGGTTTCATATTCTGCCTCTGACCCTTATTATTTGGGTGGACTGTGAGTAAATTGGTGAGCCTCTGCAATGTCTAAGGGTTAAAGAATACCTTAATACATGTAAAGTTCATGAAACTGCCTGGCATATAATAACTGCTCATTTAATGTTTGTTGCTGCTATATCCATCATCATCCTCAGGAGAGGGAGAAGCTAGTTGTCAGATTGATGCCTTCGATTGTTTTCCTACTGTTGAGGGTAAATTTTTACTGATGAATTCATAGATTCCTACCTAGCCTCAACTTAGGAAAATGTGCTTTCAGGTTGTCCAGTTAGAGGTTGGGGGTAGTAGAGGACATGAGATGAGATAACAGGCTCCTGACTGGGAGCAGTGGCTTGTGCCTGTAATCCCAGCAAGGTGGGAGAGATTCCTTGAGGCCAGGAGTTTGAGACCAGCATGGGAAACAGAAGACTTCCTCTCTACTAAAAATACAGCTGGGTGTGGTGGTGTGTGCCTGTAGGCCCAGCAATTTGGGAGATTGAGGCAGGAGTTGCTTGGGTCCAGGAGTTTGAGGCTGCAGTGAGCCATAATTGCACCACTGCACTCCAGCCTGGGTGACAGAGTGAGACCCTGTCTCAAAAAAAAAAAAAAAAGAAAAGAAAAAAGAAAATAGGTTCTTGGTTTCATTAACAAGGCATTCTAAACACTGAGTAGCCATTTTAGTGATGTATAGAACTTGCTCCCTGACAGACTTTTGTAGTGAGTTTTCATCCCCCTTTATGTCATGAGGGTATCAGCTTGACTTTTAATGTAAGTCTGTTAAATACCTTATCTCTGAAGTTAACTTTGAAGTTGTTTTCAAATGGATAGATAGGTAGATTAACTACATGTTTTAGCAAGCATTTCAGGATGTTTTGCAAGTAATTATCCACTAAAAGATTTGTTGTCGGAATATGGTTTTCCTTACCTTCAGTTTTTAATGTTCCTCCTGGAGGTGTAACACTTCTTTGAAAACCACACTGATTGATATTACTCTTCTGCTTACCTGAAGTTTCTTGGTCAGAGTCCTGCAGTGTAGTTTACTGAGCTTATTAAAAGATTTGTTAATAGATGACTAGAATTCACAGAGGATAATAATACCATTAGAATTCACAGAGGATGATGAGATTAAGTATTAAACACTTTACCAAACAAGTTCCCCTCTCTCTCCCTAGTCTAATTGCTGGTCTTTTAGCATTATGCAAAGAAGAGAGAGGAGACTAGTTCTCTTGTTATCTCAGTTAAACTTAACAGCTGTACAGGTATTATTCTTTTTTTTTTTTTGAAACAGGGTCTCACTTTGTTGCCCAGGCTGGAGTGCAGTAGTGCAAACACAGGCCATTGCAGCCTCCACCTCCTGGCAGAAGTGATCCTCCCACCTCAACCTTCCAAGTAGCTGGGACTACAGGCAATACTATACCTGGCTAATATCTAAATTTTTTTTGTAGAGATGGGGTCTTACTGTATTGCCCAGGCTGGTCTCAAACTCCTGGGCTCAAGTGATCTTCCCACCTTGGCCTTTCAAAGTGCTGGGATTATAGCCATGAGCCAATGCACCTGGCCTGTACAGGTAGTTTCTTATTTTATCTAAAGAAACCTAGGCTCAGAGACATGGAAGTTGTTCACCATCATGTATCTACAAAATGATGGAGTTAGTATTTGAATCTAAACCTTTCTGGGTCTCTTCTTTTTGCTCTTTTCCAACATATGCTATTGCTTCTCTAAATTAGGGAACTCAGACAACCACTATGTTGTATACAAAAAAGGAAGAAAGTACTTAAGTATAATAGCAAGCTTAAATCATATCTTTGATTCTTTGATCTTTTGAAAATACTTCCATGTTTAGTTCTCAGTATGTGAGGAAATGAGTAAGGAATGGGATGGGGTAGGGTGTCTGCACATAATTGAGGAAAATGGATTATTTGAATGGTGTAGTCCTTGAAGATGTGTCCTGTCACATATCCTCCTTTGCAATTCGTTTATTTATTTATCTTCAGCAGAAAGATTCTTCTCCAGTTTTCCATCATCATCTGTAACCTTTGCAAGGTATTGCCTTTAGGTTACAAATACATTTTTCAGACAGAAGAATAACTTTCAATATAGGTAATGTCTTAAGAGGACTTTACTGCTGCTTCTATTAATAGTCTCTTCTGACAGTTAAAGATGTTGTGGGAAATTGAAGTAATTGTTTTTATCTTGTAGATTAACTGCTGAAGTACTGATCGAGTTCTGCATTTCTTCAATGAGGAACTACAGGCTGATCTTCTGCCATAATCTCAAACAGCCATAAATGACAAAAGAATGCTTGCTCAGTGAGGGTAGCTGGTGCAGAAGCCATTTTTTAAACTTAGGTATTTAAGTCCTGAAAGGTAAGTTTTCAAAATGATAACTATCTCCTGCTCTATAAATCCATAGAGGTTTTGAAACTTGCCCCTGTGGCTGCTATATGATTTAACGTGAGGTTTTATAGTTCTTAGCTGGCACCAGATACGTCGAAGAATGGATGTTGCTTGTTTGAGACTATGTAAATGTATGGTATTTTGCTATCTTAAGTTAATTTTTTCTTTTCTTTTAAGTTGGCTGCATTGTTTCCTAGTCATGTTGTGACATTCTTGATCCAGTGGGTATACACTTGATCCAGTGGACCTTATTTTTGTAAACTTATGAATTTTAGTAGACTGATCTTTGTGATTTGCTATCTTTCTCTTGCAGTGTGAAAGAAATTGTTTTTCTGGGGTGATGGAAAAAAGACCAGCTGGTGTCATGTTGTTCATTATCAACCTTTGAGTTTTTCTTTCTTTTACAAATACTCTTTTCCTACATAAAGTAATAAATGTGTAATGTGTTTATTTTAGAAAATAAATTTTTCTTGGGATTACTTGTTCTCTTATGTGTCAGATACTGGAAATGGCCATCTGAGACATTGTTTTCTCCCACTTCTTTACTGATCACAATTCCTACAAAATTAGGACAAATAACTGTTTCTTCTGAACTAGATGGTTCTGAAACTTTTTATTATGGATAATTATGAAATAACACTATTAAGTCCAGGCGCGACGATGTGTGCCTATAATCCCAGTGCTTTGGGAGGCTGAGGTGGGCAGATCACCTAAGGTCAGGAGTTCAAGACCAGCCCGGCCAACATGGTGAAACTCGTCTCTACTAAAAATGCAAAATTAGCCGGGTGTGGTGGCGCACACCTGTAATCCCAGCTACATGGGAGGCTGAGGCAGGAGAATTGCCTGAACCCAGGAGGTGGAGGTTGCAGTGAGCTGAGATTGCACCATTGCATTCCAACCTGGGCAAAAAGAGTGAAACTCCGTGTCAAAAAATGAAATAACAGTGTTGATAAGAGGACATCTCTTGTTGAAAGTTGATGTTGAGAAACGAAAAATTTCTTTTTTACAAAAATGTATTACAGGCTGGGCACCTGTAATCCCAGCACTTTGGGAGGCTGAGACGGGCAGATCACGAGATCAGGAGATGGAGACCATCCTGGCTAACACGGTGAAACCCTGTCTCTACTACAAATACAAAAAAATTAGCCAGGTGTGGTGGCAGACGCCTGTAGTCCCAGTTACTCTGGAGGCTGAGGCAGGAGAATGGCATGAACCCAGGAGGTGGAGCTTGCAGTGAGTCGAGATCAGGCCACTGTACTCCAGCCTGGGCAATAGAGCGAGACTCCACTCCATCTCAAAAAATATATATATATATATTACAGCTGCTCTATCATGTAGAAATAAGAACTCATTAATCTTGTTCTTATTAGCCCATCATTTATAAAAAGTGGTTATTAGATCATCACTTTCTAAAAAGGATTCTCTCCCGTTTGGACTTATGAATTGAGGGGTTAGATGAGCTTTATATGGCACAGTCCAGAATGGGTTTGGATTTACCTGTGTCATTAATAAGCTTGTTTAGTAAAGGTTTTCTTGGAGCCAAATTTGGTCCTTAATTTGTCTTTGGGACATCAGTGCTCCTTGCTATATCTTTGATGATTAACTTTGCTATTGTTTGATAAGTATGCAAGCACTAAAGGGAACATTCAGCACTAACTCTTCGTAATAGGGAATATGTTTAGATAATTGTACTGAACTTCATCTGTAGAACACACTATGGGCCTGCTAACTGGAACATATTTAAATAGATGAGAACACATTCAGGTGTAAAGCATTTTTCTTTAATGTATCTAGTCATATTGCCACCTGTTAATCATTATAGTCTTTTTTTTTTTTTGTCTTTCATTTGGCAGAAAAGACAGCTTTGATTTCTGGCTGCAAAAAAGATATGAGGAAGAGCTCCTCCCCTTCCTTGAGTAACTGCAACTCCGTTCTTGCTAACAAAATATTTGGAATTCCACTTGATGAGCTGCAGCAGGGAGGACATCCAGACAATGAGGTTCCATTCATAGTCCGCCACGTTGTGGACTATATTGAGGAACATGGTATACATTTCCTTACTTTGAGGGCTAGCTTTTGTTTTAATAAACACAACTTACCCCTTTTTGACCTTGGATTTTTAATTTTTTTTTTTTTGTATGAAATGTCCAAAACAGGAAAAACTAGAAATTCTTTTTAATATTTTAGTGTGATTTTTACTTAAATTCATATACTTAGAAATGACAGTTGCCCAGCCTAGAACAAGTTTTAGTGGGGGTGATAGGAATATTTTTAATGGATATAAGGGGTGGGATAAAATGGAATATCCCTTAGAACAGAGATAGTATGTTTCTAGATGTATAATTTGAAGGTTTTTAGTCAAGTCATGGGAGCCAAGAAAGGCTTTCCAAAAGTATGAGTATTTTAAGTTAATAGGAGAATGAATATATATGGTCAAGCAGTTGACTTTGCAGCTTATTGAATGATTGCCTTGAACTAATGTAGGAGGTCTGGAGCAACAAGGACTTTTTCAAGTCAATGGAAATGCTGAGACCGTGGAGTGGCTTCGGCAGAGATACGACAGCGGAGAAGAGGTGGATTTGGTTAAGGAAGCAGATGTTCCCTCAGCTATTAGCCTTCTTAGATTTTTTCTTCAAGAACTTCCTGAACCTGTTATCCCTGGCAGTTTACATATTCACTTGATGCAGCTTTCTCAAGGTAACATAATTTGATACTTATCAATCAGTCATTTGTTGTTAATTTCCTAGTCTTTACCTTTTAGAAATCTTGACATGTAAGCAGTAAGTATAGTATTTTAGAGTTTAATTTGTTATTTTCTCTTTTGCTTTTTGGGGCTGTATGATCTTGTCAAAGGAAAGGCAACTTCCTGGATCCCTCTAGTACTGCTTACTTTTTGTTATTGGTCTTATTAGTGTAAGATACAAGGTGAAGAAGAGGAAAGGGAGGAGACAAGAACAAGGAGTAGGAGGGGTCATGAAAAAGAAGAGAAATTTATGTAAGGTAATGTGTGTGGTGGCACAATGTCCAATAGCAGCCAAAGGTGTTGCTTAGTGGAGATATTACCACTATTAGGGTTTCTTATCCCTGGTTTGATAGAATTTCCTAGCAAAAGCAAGAAGATAACTTTGATTCTAGTCTTGGAATATACCTAAAACTTGTTCTTGGACGCTTACCTAAAGGAAATGAATATCAAATTGAACATCAGACTCTAAGCCAAAGAAACAAAAAAAGATTTATCTTTGTTAGGTTTTTTTTTGGTGGTGACTAAAAAGTAGTGCTTAGCTAGAGTGGAATAGGAACGGGAAAAATAGGGGTAGAGGCAGCAGAAAGGTCAAAGAACCAAGAAGTGAGGAAATGCTTCTGTTCCTAGAGCCAAATGGTATTCATATATTTGTAATGGAGGGACATGCTTCATTATATAGGAAAATGTATAAAGTTGGCATATAACATTATATATTTCTTGAATTTTATACCTTTTCAGGCTTTTTTGGTATTATGGAGTTCATTTATTTTTTGAATCGGGGCTTCTAAAGAAATTTCAGTTATGCTAAGAAATTATAACTACTTCCTTTGTGCCTATCTCTATCACAGCTGGGCATTCTATAATATGTGTGTATATATCCTTGAGTATTATGTTGTCAGAGAAAGTGTATTTTCTTTTGAAAAGGTTTATCTGTCTTTTTCTTAAATTTTAAACTGTGAGCCTAAGTTAATTAGGTGTCTTTGATTTATGTATAAAGGTCAATGCAGAGATGTTCTGTGACCCTCTTACACATGTTTTCTGTACAGCTAAATCATAAGGCTCACTTTGAACTTGCTATATTCAGGAATGGGTAACCTGATTCAGTTCTGTTCTTTTACTGTATAATCTGGATCAAAAAACAGGTTTTAAAGCGAAATGTTATTAGTAAGGCTCCCCTTTTTTCAATTCATCACTTTAATTTTTCTCCCCCCAAAATTACGGTTTTTTGTTTTGAGTTTTTGAATTCATTTTATTATTACAGGAATGTTTTCAAATGTTTATGTTGAGATACCTAATAAGCATTTTGCATTTATTAAATATGAACTGAAACCAGTATGATAAAGGTTTTTTGAGCCTTTTTAGATAACTCTAGAGCCATTCTCTTTATAGTGATAGGTTTCCATGTTCCCTCTGTTAGCTGAATTGCAGACATGTATTTAAAGTTGCAAGATTCAGATAATCTTTCAGTCCTGAATGAAAATTTATAAATTAATAATTGCAATGAGATTTAATGGAGGCAAAGTCATTGACTCACGGGTAGTATCTATCAGAAACTATTTATTTTTCACTAGGATCGTCATTTCAATTGGTTTTCATTTATTTGTTGTTTTTTGTTTTGTTTTTGTTTTGTTTTGTTTTTTAAAATGTTCTTGCTGTCGGCCAGGCTGGAGTGCAGTGGTGTGATCCTAGCTCACTACAGCCTTGATCTCCAGGGCTCAAGTGATCCTCTTGCCTCAGCCTCCTGAGTAGCTGGGACTACAGGGGCGCACCACCTTGCCTGGCTAATTTTTAAAATTTTTTTATTTTTTTGGAGAGACAAGATCTTGCTATGTTGCCCAGGCAGGTCTTGAACTCCTGAGCTCAAGTGATCCTCTTGTCTCAGTTTCCCAAAGCACTGGGATTATAGGAGTGAGCCGTTGTACCTGGCCTGGTTTTCATTTAAAATTATGACAGCATCATGTACTGTTGGGACAACTAAGTTTCTCTTCAAAGACTCAACTTTCTGATCATAAATTGTAAACCAATCCTACGCCTTCTTTTCTTTCAAAAATCGCGCATTTACCCTGTTTGAAAAAGTATCAGTCTTAGCCAAGGCCTGGTTTTCATTTAAAATTATGATAGCACCATGTACCATGTTGACATTCATGGAATTACAATACACATCTCATTAATTATTCTTATGCTAACATTCACTTGTGAAGGAATTTAAGACATGCAGAAATACTTATGGTCCATAAGTGCTTTCATGTTTAATATGAGAAATTCACTGTTTTCTTCTATTTTCCACTTACACATACATAATCATTGGCATGTATATGTATGTGTGCACATATACTCACATATACACCCATTTCTTTAATAGCTATTCTGCTAGGCGTGGTAGTATTTGAGGTGATATTTGCATTTATGTTGTAATATCATCTTTTCATTCATTCATTTAGTTATTCTTTTGGGAAGATGTCTAGATCTCTGAACAAAGGTTCCTCTCTTTGTTTACTGCAGATAATTTTGTTTGTTTCTTTTATTTTTTGAGACAGAGTCTTGCTCTGTCGCGTAGGCTGGAGTGCAGTGGGACCATCTTGGCTTACTGCAACTTCTGCAGTGCATTGCAACCTCTGCAGGTTTAAGTGATTCTCGTGCTTCAGCCTCCTGAGTAGCTGAGACAACAGGTGTATGCTACCATACCCAGCTGATTTTTGTATTTTTAGTAGAGATGGGGTTTCACCATGTTGGTCAGGCTGATCTCGAGCTCCTGACCTCAAGTGATCCACCCACCTTGGCCTCCCAGAGTGCTGGAATTACAGGCATGAGCCATGGCACCCAGCTGTAGATAAATAATATGATAATATTTTAATGTTCACAAATACATGACAGTTATTGCTTTTAAGACCATGAAAGGGCCGGGCGCGGTGGCTCAAGCCTGTAATCCCAGCACTTTGGGAGGCCGAGGCGGGTGGATCACAAGGTCAGGAGATCGAGACTATCCTGGCTAACATGGTGAAACCCCGTCTCTACTAAAAATACAAAAAAAAAACCTAGCCGGGCGCGGTAGCGGGCGCCTGTAGTCCCAGCTACTTGGGAGGCTGAGGCGGGAGAATGGCGTGAACCCGGGGGGCGGAGCTTGCAGTGAGCCGAGATCGCGCCACTGCACTCCAGCCTGGGAGACACAGTGAGACTCCGTCTCAAAAAAAAAAAAAAGACCATGAAAGAAGCACTGTTGCAGTTGCATTTCAGCTTTTGTTTTTAAAAAGTGGTTTCATTTCTCTGTGGTAGCAGGACAGTGCATTCACTGGTGTGGTTAAACTTTTCATTTAGACTAGGGTTTCACAGCCTTGGTACTGTTAATTTTGGGCTTGGTAATTTTTTGTGATGGGGGTTGTGTACTGTAGGATGTTTAGCTTTACCATAGGCACTGTCTTCCCCAAAGTCATGACAGTCGTTCATTTGTCAGATGTTGACAACTTCTGGTTTAGACCATAATGGTTAGTTCAACTGCTTATCCGTTGTGTTTTGGTAGAAAACATAGCTAGCAGTTTTGTGGATTAGTTAGAACATTTCCAGAAAATATTACAGTACTTGAAGGAATTGTTAGGGGAAACTTCTCTGATAACATACATTATTTTCCCTGGATATGATTTAACTAGAAAGTAGACTCCAAAGGAAAGATATTTAAGCAAGTATGTATATATTTAATGTATTTTGAAGTGCTTCTGTGCCTTATTTGAAGACTTCAGAAACAGGCCAGTATAGGTATAAATGTGTAGAAGAAATGTACCCAACAAAACTTTGGATAATGTTGATAGTATTTCAAATAAAAACAGTATTGCCCACAAGCTTACCACACCATCAAGTCAAATGGTGTAGTATGTTCAACATCTTTTTTCAGTTATTGTGTATTCATTCAGTGAATTCAACTAATGTGTATTGAACATCTGCTATATGCTAGGCATTGCTCTAGACCAGCAGTCCTCAACCTTTTTGACACCAGGGACCGGTTTTGTGGAAGACAGTTTTTCCACTGATGGGGAGGAGGAATGGTTTTGGGATGAAGCTGTTCTAACTCAGATCATTAGGCATTAGTTTCTCATAAAGAATGTACAATCTAGATCCCTTGCATGCACAGTTCACAGTAGCGTTCTTGCTCCTATGAGAACCTAATGCTGCTGCTGATCTGACTTGCTGCTCACCTCCTGCTGTATGGCCCAGTTCCTAACAGGCCACAGACTGGTCCGCAGCCCCGGCTGTGGACCTTTGCTCCAGATACTGAGAATTCAGCACTGAAAAAAACTAGGTGAAAATCTCTGCCCTCATGGCTGGGTGTGGTGACTCACACCTGTAATTCCAGCACTTTGGGAGGCTGAGGTGGGAGGATCACTTGAGCCTAGGAGTTCTAGACCAGTCTGGAACACATAGGGAGACCCTGTCGCTACGAAAACTTCAAAAAATAGCCAGCTGTGGTGGCATTTGCTTGTGGGTCTAGCTACCTAGGAAGTAGATGTGGGAGGATCGCTTGGGCCTGGGAGGTTGAGGCTGCGGTGAGCCTCAGTGAGCATGCCACTGCACTCCACCCTGGAGCGACAGCCTGTCTCAAAGAAAAAAAAATCTCTGCCCTCACAGAACTGAAATGCTATAGAGGATAAAGGGAGGATGGATAAATAGATGATAAAAATAAACATATGGATAGGTATGCTAGGCATTAAGTGCCACAGAGCTGGAGAGAATGTTAGGTAGAATTTGTCAGTGTTGGTGTCTTCATTATATTGATAATGCTTGCATTTTTGGTACGTGATTTTCTAAAATAATCCTTTTCTGTTGAATGCTTAGGTTGTTAAAATTTCTCATCAGTTATAGGTACAGTGATTTAAACATTAATCCAGGGACTATTCCATCTGATTTTAAAATTGAAGTGCTAGTACTTTTGAATGGACAGCTGGTAATATTACAAAATATAGAAGAGTTGTTATTGGTTGCATTTTAAATTTTAAGTAAAACTCATGTGACTATAGCCTTTCCTGATAAACTTAAAAATTTTGTTTTCTTTTTTTTTTTTTTTTAATTTTTGAGACAGGGTCTCACTCTGTCACCCAGGCTGAAGTGCAGTGGCACGATCTCAGCTCACTGCAACCAGTGCCTCCTAGGCTCAAGCCATTGTCTCACCTCAGCCTCCTGAGTAGCTGGGACCATATGTGTATGCCAGTACACTCGGCTAATTTTTGTATTTTTGGTAGAACAGGGTTTTGCCATGTTGCCCAGGCTGGTCTCAAACTCCTGAGCTCAGGCGATGTGCCTGCCTCAGCAAAGTGCTGGGATTACAGGCGTGAGCCACCGTACCAGGCCCAAAAAAATTTTTTTTTAATCAACATAGTACTGGAGTCCTATTTCCTGATAAACTTTTTAGACTAGTATTATTTTGCAGAGATGGCTAATATCATGACCATAACCTTTTACCAAAAGTTTTTCAGTAAAATAATTTTAAGAACCTGCAGAAAAATACAAAATGAAACATAATTGAATTGGTTTTTACTCATGAAGCAATAAATCACTTTATTTTGAGAGAACCTCTGAGCACTTTTTTCTCCCAAATGGGATCCTCACCAATCAATGGAATTAATACAGATCTAGTTTCTGCTAGTGAAAACTCATTGACACGATAAATACAAGGCCTAACTTGTGTGATAAAGTTTACTTGATAAGCAGAAACCAGCATAAATTTAGAGGAGAAAAACAGACGAGAAATGAAAGACCTTTTAATTTAGTTCTACTGATATTGCTGAAGTTAATTGTTTATTTGGGAAGCCAGGAGAAGAAAATCACACTGTTACTTTGTTCTTTCCTTGTTTTTCCTTTCCAAGCTGAAAGGTATCGCTGATGCTATTAGCCCCTCAAATTGCATCTCTGCTTTGCTCACTAGTAGTTTGTATTGTCTGGCATGGCCAGTGCGTTTTGACCTTTTATAGTTGGCACTAGTGTGGAAACACAGGTACGGTCATGCTGGAGACAGTAGGATGAGAATTTAAAAAAAAATCAAAACAAAGAAACAAAAGTAGAGAATTGGGGCCAATGAGTAATAGATGAAGAAAACATTCTCCAGCAATTAAGGGGTTGAGTTCCTTTTTTCCAGCTCCCCTTCTCCACCTCTTCTCTGTTTCATAAGTGAAATGGAAAGCCCTAAGGCATTTGGCCCCAGTAGAGGAAGTGAAGAGGTTTTGAATTGTTGTAGTAAAAAGGTGATGTGGGTAGAGTAATGTGAACCTGGCAAAATATCAGAGCTTTGCTTTTTCCTTTATTTAAAAAAACCCTATCATTATTGTTTTATAGATTATAATAATGAAGATGAATTTGGAAGAAAGTTGAGGTTCCTCTTGCAACAGCTTCCACCTGTTAATTACAGTTTGTTAAAGTTTCTGTGTAGATTTTTAGCCAATGTAGCATCACATCATGAAGAAATTTGGTCTGCAAATTCTTTGGCTGCTGTCTTTGGTCCAGATGTCTTCCAGTAAGTTGTTTCAAAAATTTTTGTTTAATTTTTAAAAATTAGATACGTGAAGTGGAATCATTATATTGTCTCCCAAGGATTGTAGGTTGCTTGATGAACAATTATTTTTTATAGTAGATATAATTAATTCTTACAACATTTTTGTGAACAGGCTACAAATTAGGTAGATTTTACAGATGGGAGAATGGAAGCACAGAATGGTGACATAAATTGCCTGTGTTCATAAAGTGTCTCATTGGTTGTCTTCTACCTTTACCAGTGATTGATTTAAGAACTCTCAATTTGGACTTTTATTCTTAGCATTTACACAGATGTGGAAGATATGAAAGAGCAAGAAATAGTGAGCAGGATAATGGCTGGACTTCTGGAAAACTACTATGAGTTTTTTGAGAATGAAGAGGAAGATTTTTCATCTAATGATTTGAGTTCAATTACTGAACAGGTGAGAATATTCTATTTGGAGGGATAATTTCTTTCTTTTTTTTTTTTTTTTAAGAATAATATGCTCTTAAAGACTTGCCATAGGCATAAGTGGAAATTAAGTACTGACTTGGAAGTAATTATCTTGATTATTACATGTAATCAGTAGGTGGCACATTCATGATTTTTTTTTTCCCTGAACAACATCCTGTCCTCCATAATTCGATTAATAAGGAAAAGGCATTAAAATCAGAGTATACAGTAGAGATTTTTTGTTTTTGTTTTTTTCTAACTATTGTTTATTTTGTAAGGATAATGCTGTGTTTTGGTTTTTTGCAGAGAAACTGCTAGCATAGAGGAATATAGGCAAGGGGTGAGAAATTTAAAGTAGAGGGAAAGATTAGGTACACATTTTTAAAAATTTGAAGTTTTTCTTCAGTAATATAGCAAATCAACACAATAGTATAATTATCATTAATGGAAAGCCTCTGGATATTAATAGTTTAAGTGGCAGGTAATTTTTAAATTCTGGTGACTCTAGAATATTAAAATCTCTTTCTGAGGTTACCTTATAATCTTTTACAAAATTGTTTTATTTTTTATAGAGACAGGGTCTTGTTATGTTGCCCAGGCTGGTCTTGAACTCCTGGCCTCATGCAAGCCTCCTGCCTTGGCCTCTGAAAGCGTTGGGATTATAGGCATGCGCCACTACGTCCAGCCACTTATAATCTTGATGGTTGAGACTATACAAGGCTCATACTTAACTTTCTCCTTTATGAAATGGGAATATTGAAACTGAATAATTAACAGTTTATTGTAAAGCCATGTTAGTCCAGTCTTCTCAGGTTTAAAATTTGTGATTTAGGTCTGTGTAGAAGTTTTTCTTCTGCACTTACGTGAAGTGGTTTGCCATCAAACTTTTATTAACGTTAAAACCTATGAAGTCACCTATATTTTGAGTGTTAGTTGGGGCTGATACTTCTTTTTTTAATGGATAATAATTCACCTGTTTCTTAAAAATGGTAGAATATATGGTAAAATGTCTTGCTGTCATCCATACTCACCTTTTCCTTCTTTCTTTCCTCCCCTTGGTTTTTTGTTTTTCCAGTTTTTAAAAGCAAATACAAGTAAATATTTTCTAACAGTTTTTTTCTACAAGAAAGTAGGATACTATCCACACTGTTCTGCCCCTTGTTTTGAAGATCTTATTAGAATATAGAGAGCACGTTATTTTTTTTTTTTACACCTGTGTAGTTTCCTATTGTGTGGGTAGAACCTTAAAATTTATTTGATTTATAGTATCAGTCCCCACTTAGAAAGGGGGTGGTACATTCTGGTTTTCTCAGAATAATCTTGGTATCTGTCTGCTTCTGGTGTAATATTTAGAAGCTTCCCTGTCACTCTTAGATGTATTCAGGTTTGCATGGTTGCTTCCCTTCATTTGCTGTGAGATTACAAAGCATCATCTTTTGAGAGGTCGTCGATCATAACAGATTTTCATTAGTCCTGATAGTTCTTGTATATCATTATGTGGATTCAGAGTTGTATTTTCTGGGCAGCCTAACTTTAAAAGAGTTTTGATGCTTTTGTGAACTTTTATGACTAATACTTTTTAATATTTGGAGTTTATACTTCAGCTTTTCTTTATGTAAGGGTTTTTTTTTCTTTTTTTTTTTTCTTTTGAGATGGAGTCTCACTGTCACCCAGGCTGGAGTGCAGTGGTGTGATCTAGGCTCACTGCAACTTCCACCTCCCAGGTTCAAGCGATTCTCCTGCCTCAGCCTCCTGAGTAGCTGGGATTACAGACAGCTACTGCCATGCCTGGCTAATTTTGTATTTTTAGTAGAGACAGGATTTCACCATGTTTGCCAGGCTGGTCTTGAACTCCTGACTGATCTCAGGTGATCCACCCACCTTGGCCTCTCAAAGTGCTGGGATTACAGGCGTGAGCCACTGCGCCTAGCCATGTAAGCATTTTTATCTTTGACTTTCCCTCCCTCTTTCCCTTCTTCCCTCTTTCCCTTTCTCTCCTTCTCTTTTTTCTCATTTCTCTTTCTTCCTATCCAAATATCAGGAACTTTAAAGGAACAGTAATAGATGCCAGATTAGAGCTTGCAGTGTGTAGACTGAGGATGAAACCTGTGTCTGTGTGTATATGTAATAAATTAAGGGTAGAATTTGTAGCCTTAATTAGTGATGCATAGAACTCTTGGCACATTTTTTGAGGGGTTCCAGTTATCATACACAGTTCTTGACTTAAAAACTTGGTTTAAGGAACTGATAGATCTCTAAATTATTCTTGCTTGAAGCAAAATGACAAGAAGAGGATAAGTAGATAGGTATGCCTAAACCTTTAATGTCTTTTGATGCTCAAAAGAAATCTACCTCTTGGGGAGTTCTGCATGCCACCTTTATTTCCTTCCTTCCTTCCGTCCTTCCATCCTGTCCTGAGACGGAGTCTTGCTCTGGTTGCCCAGGCTGGAGTGCAGTGGTACAATCTTGGCTTACTGCAGCCTCCACTTCCTGAGTTGAAGCGATTCTTGTGCTTCGCCTCCTAAGTAGCTGGGACTACAGTCACTCTGCCATGCCTGACTAATGTGTGTGTGCGTGTGCGTGTATTTTTGGTAGACACTGGGTTTTATCGTTTTGGCCAGGCTGATCTCGAACTCCTGACATCAAGTGATCTGCCTGCCTTGGCCTCCCAGAGTGCTGAGATTATAGGCATGAGCCACTGCACCTGGCCTATTTTGTTTATATTTCAGTTCAGTGATTTTCAAAAATGTAAGTAATGGCAGATAAAAATGAAATAATATACATAATGTTTGTGTCGTTTATTTTTTACATTTTTAAGATGATTTGATTTCTAAGAACTGGTAATGTCAACTTAATATTTATATCTTGACTTCTCTAAAGTCTGCAGGATATGCCTTATGTTTTATATTTTGCTATAATTCAATATTTCTTTTCTTCCATGGTTTTCTGATGTATGCTGAAATGTCTCTATCTCACATGTATTGCATCAGTAGTTTTGTATTTTTTTTTGCACTAGAAAAATTGACTTAAAATACATTGTGCCTTACATTAAACAGAATGGTGAGGCACCATAAGGTAGTGTTGAATTCTGCATATTTGCCCATGGATAGAAAAAAGGACATTAGGCCAGGTGTGGTAACTCACACCTGTAGTCCCAGCACTTTGGGAGGCTGAGATGGGTAGATCGCTTGAGGCCAGGAATTTCAGATCAACCTGATGAACAGGGCAAAACCCCATCTCTACTAAAAATACAAAAATTATCTGGCTGTGGTGGCACACACCTGTAGTCCTAGCTACTCTGGACGCTGAGGCACAGGAGTCGCCTGAACCCAGGAGGCAGAGGTTGCAATGAGTCGAGATCATGCCACTGCACTTCAGCCTTGGTGACAGAGTGAGACCTTGTCTCCAAAAAAGAAAAAAGAAAAAAAGAGAAAAGGATGTTAGTATAATTAAGCTTAATAAATGGAGTAGTGCAGTGGGTCCTGAGAGACATGCTATAGATTTAATTATCTTGTCCCATGTTGCTAATTATTTTCTTACCAATTTTTTTATCAATTCTGTCTCAGAATCTATTTTCTTATCAATTTTTATTATGTTTCTGGAATGTGATTTACAAGTAACAAAATTACAGATTTATGAGGTTTTTTTGTAAGTGGATTTGATAACTTTAGTTTGATTTGTGAGGCAGAATTGATAAGGTATTTAAGCAGACATAAATATCCTCAAACTCAGCACAACTTGATTGTGTTCTTAAATATTTTCAGTTTCTTGTCTATATATTTAAAGATGTGGGTAGACCTGGCCTGTCTTGGCAGTGCTTTGATTTTTCTCCTGATTTTAATATTTGAAGGAAGCAAAGTTTATCCAGCACTTAATTCTTTTATAGTTTCATCCCATTAATGCAAATATTTGACTATTAGAATCTTTTCCAGGTAGTAGATATTTTTATTAATAATATGAGAGAGAGAGGTGGCTGGAGATGATGAACAGGGAGTGCTTGAAGGATGATGCAGAGTCAAATGGATTTCGTATGGATCCTTAAATGAATGAGAAACCAGTAGAATGGTTTGAAGATGGAGGTGATAATGATGTTTCTTTATACATTTGAGAAGACAGGTAGCAGCGTTCTCCACAAACTGGAGTCTGGAGAGCAGGCATTTCACGAGGCCCTAGAGAAGGGAATTATAGCAGTCAAAGAAAGAAGACATGTAAGTATGGATGAGGTTTTCCATAAGTGGAGTTGAGGCTGCTGCATACATAGAGCAAGTTCAAAATAACTTCTGAACAAAATAGTGTTGATAAGCAGAAGGTCAGGTTGACAAGGAGAGGATCAAGAAGAACTTCGAATATTAGTGTGGGGTAAGACAGCATTTTAATCCAAGTCTTTAATGCTTAGTTTAGCTCAAAATAATTGAGTCAGTTCTTAGTGCAGGAAGTTACTTTGGGAGGCCTTGAGAGGGGAGAGAAAAAAAACCCACAGGGTAATTAATTGTTCATGTCACATTTTAGTTGATGATTATTGTTGAAAATACTAGAGACTGTCAATTTCTATAAAGCTTATTGAATTGAATATATTCGATATATTCAAGTATAATGCTTTCATAGTTCCTCGGAGCTATTGACTTTAGACACGAAATGATTTTATTATTTTTTTGAGAGGGTCTCACTGTGTTGCCCAGGCTGGAGTGCAGTGGCATGGTCATAACTTACTGTAACCTTGAACTTCTGGGCTCATGATCCTCCTGCCTCAGTTCCTTGAGTAGTTGGGACTACAGGCATGTGCTACAATGCTTGGCTAATTTTGAAAATTTTTTGTGGAGACAGAGTTTACTATGTTGCCCAGGTTGGTCTTGAACTCTTGGCCTCAAGCAATCCTCCTGCCTTGGCCTTCCAAAATGTTGGTATTATAGGTGTGAGCCACCACACCTGGCCCCATAAAATGATTTTAAAAAGTGTGATATAACATGTTAAAATAGGCCAGCCATGGTGGCTCACACCTGTAATCCCAGCACTGTGGAAAGCTGTGGTGGGTGGATCACCTGAGGTCAAGGGTTTGAGACCAGCCCGGCCAACATGGTGAAACACTGTCTGTACTGAAAATATGAAAATTAGCCAGACGTAGGGGTGTATGCCTGTAATCCCAGCTACTCAGGAGGCTGAGGCAGGAGAATTGCTTGAACCTGGGAGGCGGAGGTTGCAATGAGCCAAGATCGTACCACTGCACTTCAGCCCGACCGACAGAGCAAGACTGTCTCAAAACCAAACAAAAATATGTTAAAATAATAGTATCTCTATACCAAAAAGGTGTGAACTGAGTAATTTTTTATTCTGTTTTAAAAGCCTTCTTAAATTTTTTTTTTTTATATTTTGCTGTTGTGCCCAAGCTTTTATTAATCAACCACAATAACTCCCTGCCCCCCACCCCACCTTTTTTTTTTTTTGAGACAGTCTTGCTCTGTCACCCAGGCTGGAGTGCAATGGTGTGATCTTGGCGTACTGCAACCCCCATCTCCCAGATTCAAGCAATTCTCCTGCCCCAGCCTGGGATGACAGGCACTTGCCACCATGCCTGGCTAATTTTTGTATTTTTAGTAGAGACGGGCTTTCGCCATGTTGGCCAGACAGGTCTCGAACTCCATCCCTCAGGTGATTCGCCCACCTCTGCCTCCCAAAGTGCTGGGGTTACAAGCATGAGCCACCGCGCCTGGCCCCCTTTTATACTTCTGAAAACATTTTTTTTTTTTTTTTTGGCCAGTGTTTCCTTGCTTAGATTATGAAATGGATATTAAGTACATCCTCTCAACCTTCACTAGTTAATTAAATACATAGATGGGGAAAGAGGATAATTTCTCATTTGATCTACTTTAAAACCTGATCTATCATTTGAGATTTTCACCGTTGTGTTGAAATCTTACCTCTCAGTTAATCACTTAAGCCAATGATTTTTCAGTCCTTTTCATCAACATAATGTGGGATGGACTAGGAAAGATATTTATAAACACAATGAATTATACAGAATCTGCTGCATGTACTTTACATGTGAACTAAATGGTTCACTAACTGTTTTGTTTTTATTTTTGAGACAAAGTCTTGCTCTGTTGCCCAGGCTGGAGTGCAGTGTGCGATCTTGGCTCATTGCAACCTCTGCCTCCTGGGTTCAGGCAATTCTGTCTCAGCCTTCCGAGTAGCTGGGATTACAGGCACACGCCACCACATCTGGCTAATTTTTGTATGTTTAGTGTAGGTTGGATTTCACCATGTTGTCCAGGCTGGTCTCGATCTTCTGGCCTCAAGTGATCCACCCTTTGGCCTCCGAAAGTTCTGGGATTACAGGCATGGGCCACCGTGCCTGGCCTAACTATTGTTAATAATGACTTTTTAGTGACCCATCTGACTAGTGACCTCGATAGACCTGTGGTTGAGACCTCCTGCTTTAGGTAGTTTGGATGGTGGATACTGTCTTCATTGATATAAAAAATGATGTTACATGTAGAAACTAGGATCTATGCTGTTAAAGAAATGACAGCAATTTCAGTTATAATGATAGGCATTATTGCTTATTATGTATAGACATTGCTGAAGAGGTTATGTATATTAATCCTTTCAACCGGCTCTGTGAGGTAGTTAGTATAGCATCTCCATTTTATACTTAAGACTTGGTCAAGTTAAGTAAGCTGCCAGAGAAAGTTAGGGGCAAGTAGGGATGTGTGAATATAGATATTTCTGCCTCTGAGGCCTAGCTTTTAACTACTGTATTATACTTTATTCAATTTTGAAACTGAATCTTACTCTATCACCCAGGTTGGAGTGCAGCATCACAATCATGGCTCTCTTCAGCCCCGACCTCCTGGGCCCAAGTGATTCTCCTACCTCAGTCTCCCAAGTGGTAGCTGAGACTACAAGCACATGCCACCATGCCTGGCTAATTTTTGTATTTTTTGTAGAGACAAGGTTTCACCATGTTGCCCAGGCTGGTCTGGAACTCCTGGGTTCAAGTGTTCCAACCCCCTCAGCCTCTCAAAAGTGCTGGGATTATAGGTGTGAGGCACTGTACCCAGCCTGTATTATACATTAAAATAGGCACTCTGTACTTGTTGATTAGGAGTGTGATAGAATATCACAGTGTAATTAACTTTCTTTTGGTTGTAGTTTTACTTTCTGATAGTATTCTAGTAACTGTATTTGTCCATCAGAAAAAACACCACTGTTACATGTAGTAGTAAACACATATATTCTAGGTATTTCTATTGCATTTTTCTAGAACGGAGAAAAAGCGTACTTTTATTGCTCAGAGTCTTTAATGACTAGTATTAGTTTATATTAAGCCATTCTATAGATAGTTTCTTCTTTGGGATAACTTAAAAACTCATTTGAAAGTATTTCGCTGGTTTTCTTTCTCTAATATTTCAGTATCTTTTTATTAGAGTGATTACGTACGTAGCCAGTTTGATAATGGAGGACATTTTAGAGCTGCTGCTAGCAAGATAATTATAACCTTGACTTGTGCTTACTGGTCAAAATATGAGTTCTTCCTTGTTGTAGGATCCCATCTCTTCATGAATAATTCAATCTGAATCACTTAGAAGTTAGCTGACATTTTCTAAAATGTAGCTAACATCTTAAGGCAACATTTTTTTGCCCTTCGTTTTTCACACTTACTGTATTAAAATGACTTGTTTAAGGCACCTGGAAATCAGATCAATTAAAAGTCTGTTGTAAGTGTTACATTTACAAACCTAGTTAGAAAATTAAGTTTTCTTAATGTTAACTATACCTTATAGGCTTATTTATATTCCTAGATATACTAATTGTAAAATTAGTATATACTAATATACTAATTTGCAACTAGTGATACACTAATCTAGCTTCAAAATGTTACATTTGTCTGGTTGCAATTTTATTTTGATGTGAGAAAGTTGACAGTTACTCCATAAGAGAGATTGATCTTAGGAAATGAGGAAATAAAAATGAGTTGTTTGTGTTTAAAATTTTCATAGACTAGTATGTCTTAGATGTGTTAACAGTTTCATCACATTTTAATTCTGAATTTCCTTTTATTTATATAGGTTAATGAACTTTCTGAGGAAGAAGAGGAAGATGAGAAGCTGGAACATATTGAAGAACTTCCAGAAGAGGGTGCAGAAAAATCAAATGACATGCCAGAGGTGGTACAATTAAGGATGACTGAAAACATCCTGGAATCAAATAGTGTTATGGCATCAACAAGGTAATAGCTCAGTTGAGTGAACTTTAGCTTTTGAGTATTTCATTCTAAGTGTAGACTCACTCAAGCACTCAGGAACACAAACTATGTGAAAGTTTGGCATTTGTGTGTGAAAAAGAGCAAGAAGTAAAATTTCAAGATGCAGTCTTGCTAAGGAATTTTCAGTTACTAGTGTTAATACCTTTTTTTCAAAAACGTAACCTCTTACAAATTTATTCTTAAAGTTTGTTTTGTATTAGCTTATTAATTGGGCTGGATAAAATTTCAGAACCTGTGGAAGTAGCATTGTTAGAGAAGGATACAGTGGCTGAATTGACTTGTATATCCTGCTTCCAGGCTACAATTAGTTTTATCTAGGCTGTAAGGATGGAACTCTGATCCATTAAGATAGTGCTTTCCAAGGCCGCGCATGGTGGCTCACGCCTGTAATCCCAGCGCTTTGGGAGGCCGAGGCGGGCGGATCACAAGGTCAGGAGATCGAGACCATGGTGAAACCCTGTCTCTACTAAAAATACAAAAAATTAGCCGGGCGCGGTGGCGGGCGCCTGTAGTCCCAGCTACTCAGGAGGCTGAGGCAGGAGAATGGTGTGAACCTGGGAGGCAGAGCTTGCAGTGAGCCGAGATCGTGCCACTGCACTCCAGCCTGGGCGACAGAGCAAGACTCTGTCTCAAAAAAAAAAAAAAAAAAGATAGTGCTTTCCAATTCTTTTCATGTATAAAGTGATAATATTTACATGGCATACTGGGTAAATTCGATAAATGTGGTAGGCTGAAGGCCCTATCCCAGCACATAGCTGGGACCATTGGGCACACTATTTAGGAAGCTTTAGAGAACTCAAGAGAAAGAGTGAACCTTTCTATGGCTTTTGATAAATATTTCCAGACTACTTAAAGGACGTGAGCCAGTTTACATTGTCATATTCCCCGTATATATCTTTAGGTCTGCTAAATTCTATGCTAGTTCTCTGTAAAGCTCCATTGTTTACTAACCCTTTCTAATTAGGAGGATACAGCTGTATATTTAGTCCACTAGATTTTTTTTTTTTTTTTTTTTTTTGAGACGGAGTCTCGCTCTGTCGCCCGGGCTGGAGTGCAGTGGCTGGATCTCAGCTCACTGCAAGCTCCGCCTCCCGGGTTCACGCCATTCTCCTGCCTCAGCCTCCCAATTAGCTGGGACTACAGGCGCCCACCACCTCGCCCGGCTAGTTTTTTGTAGTTTTTAGTAGAGACGGGGTTTCACCGTGTTAGCCAGGATGGTCTCGATCTCCTGACCTCGTGATCCGCCCGTCTCGGCCTCCCAAAGTGCTAGGATTACAGGCTTGAGCCACCGCGCCCGGCCTAGTCCACTAGATTTTTTAAATTTAATTTGTGTTCAGTGGAATGGTGGTTAAAAAGAAGAGGAAATAATAATTTGAGTGAGAAAGCAAAATGTCATTTAAAAGTAACTGGTAATACCTAAGGGAAGAGCTATCTATTGCCATTCAGGAAAACTATGAAGTAATTTTAAATGTCTGCTGCTAAATACAATTACTACATTTCTCCATAGGCCTCTGGATCTTTATATTATGTATGGTTTCTTCAAACATGATCATAATTCTGTTTTGTTAACATGTTTATTTTCTCTTTTGCTGGATTTAACATTCTGTTTTTGCTTTTATGTGTGTTTACATGACCTCCTAATTTATTTTTTTGATGGTCTCTTAACTGTATTTTAATTGTATGTTAAAATATTATCTGCACGTTCAGATATTTAACTATATTCTATCATTCTTTTTTCTTGATATTTTGAGTTGTTTTAGCTGGCTTGTCAGTACTGTACTGCTGCTAAAAAAAAACCACCTTTGTTGTTTGGCTCTTTTTTCTTTCTTCTAAATTATTTGGATAAATTTACTGGAATTTTAGAGTGAACGTTTCTCTGGCTTTTGGTAAATATTTCCAGACTGCTTAAAGGACGTGACCCAGTTTACACTGTCATTAGCAGTATTTTCTTGAGGACCTTACAGCAATAGATTTAAATGGGTGTTTTAAATTTTGTTAATTAATTTATTATTATTTTTTGAGACCAGAGTCTCACTCTGTCACCCAGGCTGGAGTGCACTGGCACAATCTCGGCTCACTGCAACCTCTGCCTCCTGGGTTCAAACGATTCTCATGCTTCAGCTTCCCAAGTAGCTGGGACTATGGACGTGCATCACCATGCCCAGCTAACTTTTGTATTTTAGGAGAGACAGGGTTTCACCATGTTGGCCAGGCTGGTCTCAAACTCCTGGCCTCAAGTGATCTGCTTGCCTCGGCCTCCAAAGTGCTGGGATTACAGGAGTGAGCCACTGTGCCCGGCCATTAATTTTGTTAATTTAGAGCTCTGCTCTCCAATAAGGTGGCCACTAGTTCCTTCTGTGTTTTTATTATTATTTAATGATAGGGTCTCTCGCTCTGCCATCCAGTCTGGAGTGCGGTGGCACAATCACAGCTCATGTATAGCTTCTACCTCCTGGGCTCAAGCAGTCCTCCTGCCTCAGCCTCCTGTGTAGCTGAGACCACAGGTGCTCACTACCATGCCCAGCTAGTTTTTGTATGTTTTGTAGAGGTGGGGTTTCAGCATGTCGCCCAAGCTGGCCTTGAGCTCCTGGGCTTACAGGTGTGAGCCACTGTGCCCTGCCACTTGTGTGTATTTAAATGTAAACTTAAACGAACTAAAATTAAATAAAAATTTTAAATTCCTTCCATATTTGTGCCACCTACATTTCAAGTGCTCAGTAGCCACACGTGTGGCAAGTGACTGTCATGTTGGACAGTGCAGATATAGAACATTTCTATCATTGCAGAAATTTCTTTTGGACAGTGCTGATTTAGACAAGTGAATTCATTAAGTGTGTTTATTTATATAATTACCAGCAAGGCTAAGTATTGTTTCAAATACTATGTATTACTGATAGCTTCTCTTTGATCATCTGTCTGGTTTTGTAGAGGATCCTCCTTTGCTCCAACACAGTCCCTTTGCTCCAACACAGTCATTTTAGAAGGATTCCTTGGAGATTTAGTGGTTGTTAGGATTTTTTTTTTTTTTTTTTTGAGATGTAGTTTTCATTCTGTTACGCAGGCTGGAGTGCAGTGGTGTGATTTCGGCTAACTGCATCCTCCACCTCCTGAGTTCAAGCGATTCTCTGGCCTCAGCCTCCCGATTAGCTGGGATTACAGGCCCACACCACCATGCCTGGCTAATTTTTGTATTTTTGGTAGAGACGGGATTTCACCATGTTGGCCAGGCTGGTCTCGAACTCCTGACTTCAGGTGATCTGCCCACCTTGGCCTCCCAAAGTGCTGGGATTATAGGCATGAGCCACCATGCCTGGCCAGTTGTTAGGATTCTTTAATTGCAGCTCCTAGAAATAGATTCTAGTTAAAGTATAGAAAAAGCAATTTATTCGTAAGAAAGATTCTGGGCTACAGTCAAATGGAAATGCAAAGATCAGAACATGGGCAGCTCTGGGAAATTTAGAAACACGGAGGCATGGAATAACCTCTTCCCCATGTGGCTGTTGCTGTGAGTTCTGACGGCTTCTGTCTGTTATTCTGCTCTGGAGCAGATAGCTGTGGGGTGGTGGGGAGAGGGTCTGCCCTAAATTTAGTTGCGTGTCTATTCCCATGGCCAGTGTAGAACTGGTCATTGTGATTTATGTGTATCTGAGGACTGTGTGGGATGGAGGGAGGAGCTAGTTTCCCACAGGAAAATAGGGAGATTACCAAAATGTTGGGGTAGGGATATTAGGCAGCAGAAACAGGTATGTCTACCATTGTGGTCTTCTAGATTTAGTGATTTTTATGTGTTTCAGTTGATATCTATGCATTTCCCTTTTATTTTAGTTTTGGCTGATAAAATGTATAAAGATTAAAAAGTACCCATGATTACTTTTTTGGTGGTATCTATTGCTTCATTATAGTGCTTTTCAGGTAAATAAAACCCTTTACATGTCATCAGAGTAAAGGTACCTGCTGTTTTTTTAGTTAACATTTATTTTATTTCTGAAAATGTTAATAATTTAACTCTTCTCTTGAAAGTAAAAATATCCACAGTATGTAGTACCTTCAGACTGTGTTCAGTTTTTATTCTATTTGTTATTAAAGATGCTCATATTAAAATTTTTTATAAATTACCTATTTTTACATTTATTTTAATGGCAATTTAGTTTTACGGATGTTATTACTGCTTGAGAAGAGGCTCAAGATTGAAGTTGTTTATAGATGTGTCCTCTATGAAATTAAAAGTAAATCAAAATGCATGCCGTTTCATAAGTGCTTAATAAGAGATAAGCAAATGAAAAACTGAAGTGGAATGAAGCATACAGCTAGTTAGAGGGAACAGGCTGGGCACGGTGGCTCACACCTGTAATCCCAGCACTTTGGGAGGCTGAGGTGGGTGGATTACGAGGTCAAGAGAGCGAGACCATTCTGGCTAATACGGTGAAACCCCATCTCCACTAAAAATAAAACAAAAAAAAATTAGCTGGGCACGGTGGTGGGCACCTGTAGTCCCAGCTACTCCGGAGGCTGAGGCAGGAGAATGGTGTGAACCCGGGAGGCGGAGCTTGCAGTGCGCCACTGCACTCCAGCCTGGCTACAGAGCGAGACTCTGTCTCAAAAAAAAAAAAAAAAAAAGAGGGAACAGGAGCCTTTCAGAAAGAGCGATTAGGGTTTTTTATATATTTTTAGAGATATTTATTTTTGCATGTCTCTCTGCTAAACAAGGATATCCGTTTGTTTTTTGTTGGTTTTCACATGGAGTTTCTCTCTGTCGCCCAGGCTGGGCTGGAGTGCAGTAGCGTGATCTCGGCTCACTGCAACCTCTGCCTCCTGGGTTCTCGACTTTCCTGCTTCAGTCTCCTGAGTAGCTGGGATTACAGGCACCCACCACCATGCCTGGCTAATTTTTGTATTTTTAGTAGAGAAGAGGTTTCACTACGTTGGCCAGGCTGGTCTTTTGAACTCCTGACCCCTAGTGATCCACCCATCTTGGCCTTTCAAAGTATTGGGATAACAGGTGTGAGCCACTGCACCGAGCCCCCATTGAAGTATATTATTTCTAATCCCCAGCAATCCACTTAAGCTTCTTATTCTTGTTTCTTATAAATTATAGAAGTTCTTTGCTGAATCTAGCTGATTTCATTAGTATAACATGTTCATTGTTTTAAAAAACTAAGATCATTTATTATATTATTTTTCTCTGAACTCTTCAGAGAGGTAAGAGTGTTTCATTCCTTTGGTTAAATCCCTTTAATGTCTCTCTATTGAAGGAGCCAAAATTCTTAAATGGCCTGTAGGATTCTATATACACAGTCTGCCCCATCCCACCCCTAACTGCTGCACCCTTTTTCCTTTATCTCTTGCCTGCTCTCTCTTTGCTCATTCTCCTTTGGCCATAACAGAATTCCTTAATTCACCAGTCATGTTCTATTTGAACCTTTGCACTGGACTGTTCCTTCTGTCTGGATAGATGTGCCCCTAGATAGCTGCATGGTTCTCTCAGTATGTTCCTTTCTTTGCTCAAATGTCACTTTCTCAGTGATAACCTCCTCATCCCCCATTCTTGATCTCCCTTACCCTGTTCTATTTTGTCCGTAACTGTTATAACCATCTAACATATGTTTATTATTGTTATTGTCTATCTTCCAGCACTAGAAAGTAAACCATGAGACAGCAGGATTTTCTTTACTCATGTATTTATAACACTTAGGATAGTGCCTGCTACAGAATAGGCACTCAGTAAAGTATTACATGTTGAATAAATGGAGCTTTAGAAGCAAGATGGAATGTTCTTGAATGTTCAACTTAATATGATTAAAATTACATGTGCAGCAAATGTGTCAGTGTTCTGAGACAGAAGAAATATAAAATACATTGTTTGATTATCTACCTTGGATGAAAGGAGGAGAAATTTCCCTAGAATGTGTAGGGCCTAGTATATAGTGAGCTCTTAATGAATTTGAAACTGGAGATTGAACTTTTAGTAATTAACATGTCATCTTTTTGAGTATTCCTATGAAGTAGTTGCAAACATTTATTGGAAATATTAGGTAGCCTGCTTTGTGTTTCTCTTCAGAAGTAGCCTAGGAAAGTATGTTGGAATCCTAAGAGAAATAAACACTTGGGAGATGGTTTAAGTTACCAGTTCTCAAACTTTTGGTCTCAAACATTAGTACCCTTATAAAAAGTTATTGAGGACTCCAATAAGCTTATGTTAATGTGTACTATACTTGTTGGTATTTACCATGTTAGAAATAAAAACTGAGAATATTTAACTACAGGGAGTATTTCTTTGCCAAGTTGTAGTTTGGAAGGAAGCTTTTTTTTTTTTTTTTTGAGACAGTGTCTTGCTCTGTCACCCAGGCTGGAGTGCAGTGGCACAATCTTGGCTCACTGCAACCTCTGCTTTCAGGGTTCAAGGGATTATCGTGCCTCAGCCACCCAAGTAGCTGGGACTACAGATGTGTGCCACCACACCTGACTAATTTTTGTAATTTTAATAGAGATGGGGTTTCACTATGTTGGCCAGGCTGGTCTAGAACTCCTAGCTTCAAGTAATCTGTCTACTTCAGCCTCCCAGAGTGTTGGGATTGACTATAGGCATAAGCCACCACACCTGGCCTGGGTGCTTCTATTTGTAGCTAAAAGGTAACTATTTATGACCTCTTGGATTTTTATTAATAAATTCTTTCTCCTTTATTAGTTTTAAGTTAGTGCTTCTCAGATATTTTGGTTATACAATCCCCTTACACACTTAAAAATTATTGGGCACCCTAAAGAATTTCTGTTTCAGATGTTATATCTATTGGTGTTTATGATATTAGGAATTAAAACTGAGAAAAAATTATTTAATTTTTTATTTTTTTGAGACAGGGTCTTGCTGTGTCGCCCAGGCTGGAGTGCAGTGGCATGATCATGGCTTACTACAGCCTTGACCTTTCAGGCTCAAGCAGTCCTCCCACCTCAGCTTGATGAATAACTGGGACTACAGGCATGCAACACCACGCCTGATTAATATTTTATATTTTTTGTAAATACAAGGTCTCATTATGTTGCGTAGGCCAGTCTCAAGCTCCCGGGCACAAGTGATTCTCCAGCCTTGGTCTCCTTAAAGTGCTGGGATTACTGGGCCTTGTTTAGTTTTTTAAAGTAACAATAAACCTATCACATGTTAGTGTAATTTTTTTTTTTAATGAAAAGTAATTGTGTTTTCTAATTCCCTAAACTTTTTTAGTGGCAATGTTTTACATTTTTGCAAATCTCTTGAATTTCTATGGTGAAGGATTCTTACATTTTCTTCTGCATGAAATCTGTTGCTGCTATGATCTGGAAGTTTTGGTATTAGGAAGTGGGGCCTTTGGGAGGTTATTAGGCCATGGGGGTGGGGTCCTCATGAATTAGACTAGAACCCTTATAAAAAGCCTGAGAGAAGACTCCTTACCCCTTTCACTCAATGGTAACACAGTGAAAAGTCTATCAATGGGCCCTCACCAGACACTCAATCCGCTGCCGCCTTGATCTCGGACTTCTCAGCCTCTAGAACTATGAGAAATAAATTTCTGTTGTTTCCTCAGTGTATGGCATTTTGTTACAGTAACCTGAATGGACCAAGACAGAAAATTGGTGCTGAGGAGTGGGTGCTGCTGTAACAAATACCTAAAATATGGAAGTTGCTTTGGAACTGGGTAATGGGTAGAGGCTGGAAGGTCTTGCTCTGTCGCCCAGGCTGGAGTGCAGTGGTGTGATCTCGGCTCACTGCAGCCTCCACCTCCTGGGTTCAGGCGATTCTTCTGCCTCAGCCTCCCGAGTAGCTGGGACTACAGGTGCACGCCACCATACCTGGCTAATGTTTGTATTTTTAGTAGAGATAGAGTTTCACCATGTTGGCCAGGCTAGTCTTGAACTCCTGACCTCGTGATACGCGCACTTCAGCCTCCCAAAGTGCTGGGATTACAGGCGTGAGCCACCATGCATGGCCAAAAAATTTTTTTAAATGAGCTGGGCATAGTGTCATGTGCTTGTAGTCCCAGTGAATCAAGAGGCTGAGGTGGGAGGATTGCTTGAGCATAGGAGGTCCAGGCTACAGTGAGCCATGATCGTGCCACTGCATTCCAGCCTGGGCAACTAAGTGGGACCTTGTCTCAAAAAAAAAAAAAAAAAAAGACCCTGAAGGCAATTCAGAAATCAATTACAGGCCTTGAGTGCAAGGGCCTGTGGGGAGGCCCTAAATGCAAAGGAGGGGCCACCAATGATGGGGGACCTTGGGGACCTTGGCAAGATTCCATTATGCCTGGCACCATACTCTTCTGCCACTTTAGGTATGGCTCTGGTGTGATAATGGGCAGCACCATCTCTACCACAGCGCAGAGTGTGTAAGCCGTAGGGGTGTGGCTACTTCCACCATTCAAAGGATGGGGCTGCCCCTGTGACCCAGGGAAGAGGACCATGATGGGAATGGGATATGGTATATTGGTCATTTGGAAAAGATTGCTTCCCTGAGTTCTGTAGATCTTCAGATGTTGGCACATTTGTTAAAGTTCACATTCTTTAATATCACTATTGATTGCATCAGAAGCATCTTTAAGTATTTAGATGCCTTTGAGCTTATGGAGGAGGATACAGGTTTTCCAGAATTTTGATTTTCGCTTGAAAATTCAAATTTTATATTGTCAGTTTTTCTTAAAGGTAGAGTCTTGGTCATTTTTGAGAAAATGTCTGCCAGTGTTCAAGTCCTAATAACCATGGTTTAGATTTGAGTCTGTCTTTCAAGTAAAAATGGTATTCCTTAATAGAAGTGATTAGTTTAGCTCTCAAACAAGATAAGCTATGCAGCAGAAGTGCTTTATGAGTACTTCCCATTTACACTGAATATTAAAAAAGAAATGTACTCATGGAATAAGACGAAATTAATCATTGTTTTCTGCTTGTCTATCATAGACTGGCCCCTTTTTAAAAAATTTCAAGTGACTGGTAAGGAAGAATGCAGTGGCCACAGTATTACTTGCCTGGACTTATGCTAAGATTACCCCAAGCAGCTTTTTCTGCCATTGATTTTGCATCATCATTGTTGAAAACTTTAGACAACAATTTTAAGTTTATTTGAGCATTAAAGGATTCATGAATCAGGCAGCAGTCAAAACCAGAGGAGGTTCAGAGTGCTCCACTTTAGCAGCCTGAGCATTGGGGCTTTTATAGGCTAAACGCAGAAGTAAAGAAATAACTTGATTGGGTAGGCATTTGCCTTATTTGGATATGATACAGTGGAAAGTTCCTAGTTAGAGGTTAGTTGGCGGGTTTTGATTAGTCATCTTACTGTTGACATTGGGTTTCAGTTCACTCATGTAGAAAGCCACGGCACTGGAGCCATCTCGGCCTGATGGCCTCCCAATTAAAAATTTTTGAAAATATGCAAATGTCAGCGCAGTGAAAAAGGCATACAGTGTGAAGGTACTTCTAACTCTCTCATAGAAAGTGTTTCGAAGACTCTCAGGTTTACAGACCTCATTTTGAGAACCAGTGGTTTAAATGTTTATGTGTGAGTTGTATTGATTGGTCTGTTCATGCATCTGTTATTTCTGCAGTTGTCATTAGCTATGTTTTGTTAAGATTTAAGCTGTCTTCAGAGTGGAAAAAATGGTGGAGTTTGAGGTGAAAGCAGCCTAGGGTGCATGAAAAAGCAGTTTTGTTTGATCCTGAGGTTCAGTCTTATCCATGAAGTCCATGGAAATCTCAAGATTGTTTCTAAATTGTTGTTTTATATCCACATGTTTATCATTTAGCTTTATATATACATATATATATTTTGAGACGGAGTTTTGCTCTTGTTGTCTAGGCTGGAGTGCAGTGGCACAATCTCAGCTCACCGCAACCTCCAACTCCTGGGTTCAAGTGATTCTCCTGCCTCAGCCTCCCAAGTAGCTGGGATTACAGGTGTCTGCCACCATGCCCAGCTTACTTTTTGTAACTTTAGTAGAGACGGAGTTTCACCATGTTGGCCAGGCTTGCCTTGAACTCCTGGCCTCGTGATTCACCGGCCTCAGCTTCCCAAAGTGCTGGGATTACAGGTGTGAACCACAGTACCCGGCCTCATTTAGCTTTATATTTAAATGTACAAATTTTAGGGAAATTTTTACCTTTAAAAAATGTGAAGAGAGAAAGGAGAGTTCTAAAAGAGCTTTTACCTAAGACTGTGCTTTATAATCTTTTTCCTGTGTTGTTTTGGGGAAGTTTATTTTGACTTGAGGTTTAGGTGATTTTTAATTTATGCTTATGCTTAAGAAACCACAAACCAAAAAACAATTACTTCATGTTATAAAGTTCATTTAAAGTTGTGCTTCTGATGCCTTCCTAAAACTCAATTTAGAAAGATGAAAAATTGGGCTGGGCACAGTGGCCGCTTCATTCTGTGGGTCCCCTATTATTGAGAAAATGTGCCTTCAGTTGACTAAAGGTGTATGCGAACTGTAGTGGTATCTTTTGTCTTCCTTTCATCATTGAGTCATATAGTTTGCAAAATATTTCAGTTGACAGATTTTATCAGTTCACATTTTCGGTATCCAGGTTCTACTTGAGTGTAAAAAGGAAGTCATACTTGGGTGGAAGTACCAGAAATGTTGGGCAGTAACAACTAGAATTTATCCTCTGGGTCATGAGGAAGTTTTATTAGAGTTAAAAAAATGTTTTAAGTGCTAGCACATGATAATATTGACAGGTTCTCTCCCTCTTTTCCCTCTCCTATAAATGATGGATTTGATATTTTAATGACTTGTTATGTATAACTTATTGACTAACTTTGTAACAGTGAGAAATCTTTTGGTATACTCTTGTCATAGTTATAAAGTACTCCTAAGTTGATGGGGAAAGTAAGGAAAGGATTTTTACTTTTGGTTTTAAAGGAGCATGAGATTATTATTTTTGTTTTGTTTTATATGTTTATTTTTCGAAACCATAGTTTTTTAAATGGTAATTTTGGCATAGTTCTAGCATGACTTATCTGGAAGCTATCCAAGTTTTAGACTTGAAAAATTAACCATAAATGCTTTTCTCAAATTGGATAATTGAACAATGCACGCTACCTATTTTGCATAGTTTAGTAATTTCATATTTATAATTTATGTCCCTGGATGTAGTAGTTTGATGAATGAAAACAGATTGGTTTCTCCACTTATACTGGATTAGGCTTATATATTTTTGAGAGAAGTCTAGCTGGATTCAAAATTTTGTTTCTCTTTGTCCACCTCCTAAAAAGTTGCAAAGTGAAGAGGAAAAAAAGTGTAGACTCTTGATTGGGTACCTCCTTGTCAGTAGTGACCTCATGTTGCAGTCTTCTTCCGTTTAAACTGCAGAGTGTAGCACAGCTCTACTGTGTGTAGGAGGACTCAGCACTAATAATTGCTCAGCAGTTTTTATAAGCCCATCACCTTCCTTTACTGTGCTTTTAATGAAGTCTTTACCTGATGTTTTTGTTGGAAGATGCCAGGTTATTCAGAATGGTTTCCAAGGCTCTGTTGCACAGGTAAAGTGATCTTTACCAGAGTTAGCTGAGACTCAACTGTAGTACTTTTATTGAAATATTGTTTGTAGCATTAAATATTTACCATTGGGAAATGAAAATAATAGTAGTTTCTTATTTTATTTGGATACAAAATATTAGTGACTGGAATAAGTGGTTGCAAGATTGATCTTTTTTTTTTTTTTTTTTTTTTTTTTTTTGAGATGGAGTCTGGCTCTGTCTCCCAGGCTGGATGGAGTGCAGTGGCGCGATCTCGGCTCACTGCAAGCTCTGCCTCCCGGGTTCACGCCATTCTCCTGCCTCAGCCTCCCGAGTAGCTGGGACCACAGGCGCCCGCCACCTCGCCCGGCTAGTTTTTTGTATTTTTTAGTAGAGACGGGGTTTCACCGTGTTCGCCAGGATGGTCTTGATCTCCTGACCTCGTGATCCGCCCGTCTCGGCCTCCCAAAGTGCTGGGATTACAGGCTTGAGCCACCGCGCCCGGCCTAGATTGATCTTATGTTCTCAAGATGATTATGTCATTGTAGGCAGATTTGAAAATAGAGTTAATAGCAGAGGGGATAAAATGTAAGGGAATGACTATAGTCTTCAATATTATGTTTGACTGATGACTTTACGATATATGTGTCCCCTGTCATTTATTGTTTGTCTTTCTAGTCAAGTCTTCCTTGTCTAGGGGTTTAATGAATACAATTAGCATTTTAGGTGGTCTTTATGGCATCTGCCTATAGTACCTATGTAATGTGACCTGAAATTTCTCAGCAATTATTTCTCTTATGTCTTTATTTTAGCTCTCACATCCCTGTGATATCTATACATTTTAGCTGCAGATGCATAACTATATTGATAAATCTTTTTTATGTCTATTGGTGTGTGTGAGCCCTGGCTTATACCTGAGGGCTTTTTACCCACAGGATTTGACTAAAGTATGAAAATAAAGAATAATTAAAATCTGTGAAATCTGAAAGCTAAGTCAGCTTTCAGAAGCTGTCCTTCAGAAGCTCAGAGAACAAAGTTGTACAATTCATTTTGTATATAGCCTTGTGGGTGACAACCTGACTCTTAAAGTGCAAAATCTATTTATTTGATTTGTTTACTAAGGCTGGTGGGAGGCTTCTTAAAAGGAGTTGTTTATTTGATTGTCCCAGCATATTCTTCAGGACTGAAGAATCTTTACTCTTGCGTTAATAATCGAGCTTGCGGGCCGGGCGCGGTGGCTCAAGCCTGTAATCCCAGCACTTTGGGAGGCCAAGACGGGCGGATCACGAGGTCAGGAGATCGAGACCATCCTGGCTAACACCGTGAAACCCCGTCTCTACTAAAAATACAAAAAACTAGCCGGGCGAGGTGGCGGGCGCCTGTAGTCCCAGCTACTTGGGAGGCTGAGGCAGGAGAATGGCGTAAACCCGGGAGGCGGAGCTTGCAGTGAGCTGAGATCAGGCCACTGCACTCCAGCCCGGGCTACCGAGCAAGACTCCGTCTCAAAAAAAAAAAAAAAAAAAAAAAAAAAAAAAAAAAAAAAAAATCGAGCTTGCTGATCACTACTTTTATATATACTTTTAGTTTTCAGTAGCAATTAAAAGAGATAGGAAGCAAAAAAGATCAACTACCTTGTGATCTATTCAATTTAAGACCACTGGAACTTTTGCCTCTTTTTGGCTCCTTTGAATAACTGGAAATTTTATTAAACTTTATTCTTTTTGGAGGCTAGATATAGATCTAGGCCAATGTTTCTCAAACTTACTACGATGGATAAGAATCATCATTGGCATTTGTTAAAAATGTAGACTCTTGGGCCCTACTTTAGAGATTCGGAGTGGGACCTTGGAATCTGCCTTTTTAAAAAGCTTTTTTCTTTGTTTTATTTTATTCTATTTATTTATTTATTTTGAGACGGAGTCTTGCTCTGTCACCCAGGCTGGAATGCAGTGACGCGATCTCAGCTCACTGTAACCTCCGCCTCCCGGGTTCAAGTGATTCTCCTGCCTCAGCTTCCCAAGTAACTGGGACTACAGGCATGAGCCATCACGCCTAGCTAATTTTTAAATATTTTTTTAGTAGATAAGGGGTTTCACCACATAGGCCTGGCTGCTCTCGAACTCTTGACCTCAAGTGATCTGCCCACTTCGGCCTCCCAAAGTGCTGGATTATAGGCATGAGCTACCATGCTCAGCCTCTTTGCTTTTTTTAAAAATTAATTTTTTAATTAAAAAAATAGATGGAGTTTTGCTATGTTGCCCAGGCTGGCCTCAAGTTATCCTCTGCCCTGGCCTCCTGAAGTGTTGGGATTACAGGCATGAGCTGCCATGGCTGGCCTCATTTTGTATTGGAAAATAAATCATACTATAGAAATGGGCATAAAGTAAATGTATAGCAACACAAGTTAGAGGCAAATATCCTTGTACCCACACACACCTGTAAATAAACTGTGACACCACCCTAGTAGCTCTCAAAATCCTGATCCCCTCCCTACCTATGAAGGCGATTACTATGTGGACATTATAGCAATCACTTCCTTGTATGTCTTAGAGCTTTATGAAAATGAAATCAGATTATATGTAAATTCTTGGTCTGGTTTCTTTCACTGAACACTGGTTTTTTTCACTGCGTAAGTTTGAGATTTATCCACGCTGCTGCATGTCACTATGGCTCATATCATTGTTGTAAAGTATCCTCTTGTATGATTACGCCACAATTATCCATTTTACTGTTGGTGGACAATTCAATTGTTTTTACTTTGTGACTATTATTAATAGTAGTATTATAGATGTACTTATACACATCTTCATGTGCATGCAGAGGAAGACATAACACCTGTCTTCAGTTTTAGTAAGTATTCCCTAATTATTCAAAGTACTTATTCCAGTTTACATCCCTACTAACAGTATGTGACAGTTGCTTCACATCCTTGCCAACACTGGTGTTAACTTATCTTGTGAGCATATAACAGTATTTCATTGTCACTTTAATAAGAGCCCTCCCCTTTTTCATATGTGTTTTGGCTGATTCCTACTTTTGTGAACTTTAATCGTTCATTGGAGGCTTTTTTTTTTTTTTTTTTTTTTTTGGAGACAGAATTTCGCTCTCGTTGCCCAGGCTGGAGTGCAATGGCATGATCTTGACTCACCACAACCTCTTCCTCCCGGTTTCAAGTGATTCCCCTGCTTCAGCCTCCCAAGTAGCTGGGATTACAGGCATGCGCCACCACGCCTGGCTAATTTTTGTATTTTTGGTAGAGATGGGGTTTCTCCATGTTGGTCAGGCTGGCCTCGAACTCCCAACCTCAGGTGATCTGCCCCCCCTCGGCCTCCCAAAGTGCTGGGATTATAGGCATGAGCCACTGCGCCTGGCCTTTTTTTTTTTTTTTTTTGTCAGGAGACTTAAAAAATATATATTATATTAAAAATAGGTTTTTAAAATTTTATTATTTTTCATTATGTAAAAAATAGTTCCTGGCTGAGCATGATGGCTCACACCTGTAATCCTAGCACTTGGGGAGGCTGAGGTGGGGGATCACTTGATCTCTGGAGTTTGAGACCAGCTGGGGCAAACCCTGCCTCTACAAAAAATACAAAAGTTAGCTAGGCATGTGCCTGTAGTCCCACCTACTTGGCCAACTGAAGCAGGAGGATCCCTTGAGACGGGGAGATGGAGGCTGTAGTGAGCTTTGTTTGTGCCACTGCACTCTAGCCTGGGTGACAAAGTGAGACCCTGTCTCAAAAAAAAGTTTCTAATTTTAATCAAATTTATCACTCTTTTCCTTCTGTGGTTAATGCTTTTTGTGTCATGTTTAAGAAATCTTTTCCTAAATAAACATTTCCACATTATCTTCTTACAGCTTTATTATTTTACCTTTCATGTTTAGATCTACAGTCTACCCAGAATTGATTTTCTCTCTCATGTGTGAGGTCAGGGCCGAGTTAACTTTTTCCATATGGATACCAAATTGTATCAGCATTCATGTTTGAAAACACTGCCATTTCCCTGCTTTCTGTATACCACCTTTTGTTCTAAATCAAGTGTGTATGATGATTGTTTTTTTCTGTCTGCCTGTTTTTTTGTTTGGGTACCATACTATTTTATTTACTTTGGCTTTATGGTATTTGAGGTTTGGGATAAAGTACAGATCTCCAACAAAATAACACTGTCACTTCAGCAGATTCTGATACAAGTGGTCCATGGATGACATCCCTGCTCTAGAGATGCTCTAGAGCATCTCCATAAGAGAGCTCCCAAATTCTGGCTTAGTATATTTGCCTTTGTTTATAGTTGTAAAAACACATTATTAAATGGAGCTATTTTGATACATAGTTGCACACATTGTTCATGCTTGCACATATAAAAACAATTTCTGGTATTTTCTAATCTTAATGAGCACCAATGATTTCACAATGGTCCATTGTATGTATCCTGGTCCATTTTATATATTCATTTGCTGATATTTCTTCCTTATAATTCTGCAAATATAGTAAAATGTTAATTATAGACTCTAAATGTTGGGGCTGTAGGTGTTCTTACACAGTTTATTTTCACTTTTCTGTATTTTTGAGAATTTTTATAATATTGGAAAAATGGTACAGAGAATACTTTATGGTATAAAATCCATCCTCCCCTTTTGTGTCTACGATGGATTGTGGTAGATTTGATAAACCCTTTTTGATAGAGTCTCAGACTTTCTGAGTCAAAGTGCATACACATTTTTAGAGCTCTTTGAAATGCATTATTAAATAGATTTCTGTAAGAAATTTTTACTTGTTAACCTTCCCACTAGCAACATGCATGTCAGTTTCATAGCCTTTATCAATATTGACATCAGCAGAAATATAAATTTTATTCTAATCCTTGTTTATTTTTTTTGAGATGGGGGTCTTGCTATGTTGCTCAGGCTGTCCTCAAACTCCTGGGCTCAAGTGATCCTCCTGATTCAGCCTCCTGAGTAGCTGGGACTTGAGGCATGAGCCATTGGCTCTATAATCCTTATTTTAAACTTGTATATCTAGTTAGGTTGATTATTTTTCTTTTTGGTTAATTCTTTATGAAATATCTTGTATCCATTTACCTACTAGCATTTTATTGATAATCTAATCTGACAAAAAAGGGTGAGAAAATTCCTCTGGGAAAATGAGCAGATGACTAACAAGGGCAAATCTGAGAAAGAACAGAGAAGATATAAGCCCTACCAAGAATTAAAACATATAAAACTTTAGTAACAGACTGATGAAGTAAGTAGTTGGGAATTAGAGAGCTTCTTCAGAATTTGGTATAAGATACAGCAAAAGCTCACCAGAGATCACAAATTAAATGATTAAGAGTGTTCAATTTATAGTTCCCCACACCATTCAATATGCCACATTGTCAGTGGTTTATAATTAGATATTAAAAATAAAATGAATATTTTTCAGTGGGCAAGGAATCATCTAAGTTTAGTAGAGATTGCAAATATTACCAAGGAAAATAAAACAGATTGCACCACATAAAGATTTAATTTTTATAATTTAATGACAGCTGATAACCAAAATGTAAAAATATAAGCAATAGTTTATTAGAGCAAAATATCAGAAAAAGATCTAATATCCTAGTTGACGTTAAGACTCTTTAGGGAAGGCCTTATTTATCTTTTTACTTTCTGTTTTTTTCTACAGAAGTCAATAATTATTTAACTTTTAGCTCACAGGAAACTACTAGAAATAAACTGATGATGGCTACACTCTTCTTTGTGCCATGTTTTGGGGTTTTTCTCCCCAGCTTTTTTGGATTTCAGAAATGAAGTTCCAAAAAACTTTAGTTGTTTTATTTTTCTTTCTTTTTTTTGAGACAGGATGTCTTTCTGTCACCCAGGCAGGAGTGCAGTGGCACAATCACAGCTCACTGCAACTTCCCTGGGCTCAAGTGATCCTCCTGCCTCAGCCTCCCAAGTAGCTAGGACTACAGGCATGTGCCATCATCATGCCTGGCTGATTTTTAAATTTTTTTGTAGAGATGGGATCTCGCTATGTTGCCCAGGCTGGTCTTGAACTCCTGGTTTCAAGTGAACCTCCAGCTTTGGTCTCCCATAGTGCTGGGATTACAGGCATGAGCCACCACACCTAGCCAGAAAAATCTTTAAGTGTGAATATTGGTAAACACTTCCCTGGAGACGATCAGCATGAAGGCCTTTAGAACTAAAAATAATTCATTGGAAACTAGCATGATACTGGCAGTTAACAAAAATATTTTTATACATAGGAGGGGTTATGTGTGTCAGACCAAGAGGGCTTACTGTTGTCTGATAAAGCATTTGTTCACTTTGCTACTGAGAGACATGAAGATTGCTCAGTGAATGAATGGTAAATGATACTCATTTGGTTTCCTGCAGTGGATCCTGACAATACTAACTTGATATTGTTTGTTCTGCATGTTGGTTAGAGATTGTATTGCCACATTTTGGAGGATCTTCATAAAACTAATTTCCATTTAAAAAATGACGAGGTAGCTACAGATGTGGTGTTCAGGTCAAGAAGGCAGGGTCACTCCTCTCTATGGCTAAGTATTGACTGTGATGATGTGCTTAGGCACACAGTGCCATTTAGACATACCTTATCTTTTATCTGATAAATGATCTTTTAAAAATTACCTGTATTCACGAACAGCTAATACTACTGTTCACTTAAATCCAGTACAACTAATTTTCCCTCCAGTTTTGGAAATCGATCAGTTTTTCTCCAACTGAGCACCAGAGAAAGTAGTTGTCCCACTCTCACCACCACAAGTATATATATTTGGGGGTCTTTTTGTGTGAAAAATAGTTTATTTAGAAAATTAGATTCATCTTCTGTAAGAGGTGCTCATGCTGTGGTGTGTGTATTTTTGTTTTTAGTCACTTTTCTGTTATAGAAGACAGTAGAGCATCTTTGTTAATAGCAGGGTCTTTGGGGTACCCAACCCAGGGCCATATGCATTTGGCCAAGTTAATTAACATCTTTGAGCTTCACTTTTGTGGAAAGGGGGAAATAATTGTAACTCCTCGGGTACTGAAAGTTATTAAATGAGAGATAAATGCTTGTAATGCTCCTAGCTCATAATGAATTCTAACTTTTAAATTTTGGTCTTGTTAGTGATACGTTTTTCCAAATTTATTTTCTTTGGTTAATATTTGAAAGCTTTACCAACCAAATTTAGAAAATATTTCCAACTTGATACGTAACCAAGAATACAACACTTAGTATGTGCTCTCCTGGTTGTGTCAAGGTAGTGCAAATGTGGCAGATTCAGCACATTTTGTAGTACTGATTATTGAATGTTTTTATAGCTAATTTCTTTCTTTGATTACAGCACCCAAATATCTCCCATCAGCATCCTACCAGCGTCTACAGAGTAAGTAGTGTATTTATAGAAGACATTTTTAAGATTTTAAGATACTACTAAGCTGTAGAAATGAAAATAATGTATTTATTGTGCTGACTTTAGAGGAAAGACTGTACACAGGCAGTAAACTAGTTTTTTATGTACTGTGATAGGAACAAATGAAGAAGAAACCCATTGCATTAATATACAAAATAAAGATGAGCTTTCTTCAGATGATTCTTTTGAATCCTCTGAAATAATTGAAAAATGTTCATAGAATATGTTTTTAAAAAGTAGACTTTACATAAAAAGTGTGAGCAATACTCATAGTTTCTTTCGTTTAGATGTTAGTAGATTATTTTGCTTTATAAGAATAGCTTTGAAAAGCCTTAATGAGTGGTTTTCTGTATAGTGAGGAGTGAATTATAGGGACAACTGATCATTCCCATCTCAGTAATAATAGTGACATTATGGTTGATTTGTATATGATTGTTTGGGTAAATTTCACTTTTAAAACTTAAGCCAGTATCATGTATTCCTTTTATGTATTTCTTTTTACACTTCGGTTTACCCATTTAAGTACCATAATAGTTTTACTGGTCATAGGTTTTAGCATTTATGTCTGTGTCACCAGATGCCCAGTTAGAGTGACTGCTTCTTACTAAAATGTATTATGTTTTGTAGTATTTTAGAAAGAACAATTAGAGCAGCTGTGGAACAGCACCTTTTTGATCTGCAGAGCAGCATAGATCATGATCTTAAGAATTTACAACAGCAAAGTGTGGTGTGTAATAACGAAGCAGAAAGTATTCATTGTGATGGGGAAGGATCTAATAACCAGTAAGAAATATTTTATTGTTGTTTATTAAATGTTATAAAATTGTTTTATCTTAAAACTAATTCTACTTAAATAACAGGATCTCATCTTTCTTGGAGATTTCTGAAAGTCATTGTGAAAAGTGACTTTGTATATATACTTGTATATACATCCATAATTAACACTGAGTATCTCATAACTTTTTTATAATGTATGTTTATTAAGTTCAACACAGGTTTTTTTTTTTCTTCCCTGAACATCGAATGAAGTAACAAGCTTACCTTTAGGAATTATGTTGTATGAAAAATAACTTTAAAAAATTAGACTGTGCAAGAGAGTGATCTAGACAGACAGTTGCAGGGGCAGCAGATTGATATCACTATTATGCATATAATCATTGAGTGAAATGGTGGGCGGAATCATCCTTTCTATTTAAATAGTTATCCCTTGCCACCAGCCTATCCCCTCCTTACGCTTTTGTTAGGTTAGCTCTTAATACAGGTTGAACATCCCTAATGGAAAAATCCAAAATCTGACATGCTCCCAAATCCAAAACTTTGAGCACTGACATGATACTCAGAAGAAATGCTCATTTGAGCATTTTCGATTTTGGATTTTCAGATTAGGAATGCCAGTCTGGCACCTCTCTTTGGGATGTTGTGAGGGACTTTGTTGTTACGCTCTCTGAAAATTTTCATAAGCAAATGAATGGCTTTTAAAATAATTTATGAGCCAGTTGCTTGCTAACTGGCAATATTCCAAAATCTGAAAACAAACAAACAAAAACCAAATCTGAAACACTTCTGGTCCCAAGCGTTTCTGACAAGGAATACTCAACCTGTATTTAAATATGTATTAGAGGCCGGGCGCGGTGGCTCAAGCCTGTAATCCCAGCACTTTGGGAGGCCGAGACGGGCGGATCACGAGGTCAGGATATCAAGACCATCCTGGCTAACACGGTGGAACCCCGTCTCTACTAAAAATACAAAAAAACTAGCCGGGCGAGGTGGCGGGTGCCTGTTGTCCCAGCTACTCGGGAGGCTGAGGCAGGAGAATGGCGTAAACCCAGGAGGCGGAGCTTGCAGTGAGCTGAGATCTGGCCACTGCACTCCAGCCTGGGCGACAGAGTGAGACTCCGCCTCAAAAAAAAAAAAAAAAAAAATGTATTAGTTAAAAGTACTTGTAATGCGTGGTGTTGCTCTACCCTTCATCTGACCTGTTACCTTTAAATGAAGGAAAGCCTCTCTTTGTTTTCTGTTACTTCAGTCCTGTACTTCAGGATACCTGTGTGCCTCCCTCAGAGACCATGGTGCAGTGATTTCATGTTTTTCATATATCAGTTTTTTGCAGGGGGACAGATGAGAAAGATGTACCCAAATCTAGAAGATTTGTAGGAAGGTAAAGGAAAAAAAAAGATTATTGGGGAGTGATTTTTTTTTTTTTAAAGACAGTTTTTAAAAGGGCTAACTAGAATAGCTATCAAATATAAAATGAAAAATATAAATTGATGTGAGTACCAGTGGTAGAAATGTTTATTTTTGGAATACCATATAGTACAATTGCAAGCACCATGGATAACACTGCCAGGCAGTGCAGCTGTATTTGATGGCCTTGGTTTGTGTACTTTGAAGGCATGATTAGAATGTATACAACTGGGAAAAGGTGGGAGAGGGAAAGAGAGGAAAAATAGAAAAATTGAAAAAGAAAAAAAAGCATGTATACAACTGGATCTATTGGGAGTATTTGGGCAGAATATGAAGGAAAAAATCAGTATCTAAAAGTTAGAAATAATGGGAAAATGTTTCAAAGGATGTAAGCAGATTTCTTGGAGTTTGTCCTTAGCTTAGCTAGGGATTCTGCAAACCTATACCCATTACTCAGATGATAGTCTTATTTTCACCACTGGGGAACACATGTTCTATTGAGGGTAGGGGTATCATCTTTGGAAACAAAAACTGTAGCAGTGTTTTGGATATTCTAAACTGTGTAAGATGAGAACTCTGCAGTAGGAAACTATTTCTGTTTTACTTGATAAGGTGTTGGACTTGTACTGGACTAGTACTGGACTTGTATTTGATCAGGACAGATGTGTCATTATTATGTGAGAGTGTGCATTTACAAGGGAAATGATTATTTTGGAACATAAATTATTTTAAAAGCCATTTATTCGCTTATGAACATTTTTAGAGGGGATAACAAGGTCCCTCACAACATCCCAAGGAGATAAAAATGTAGCAGATTTAATAATCTGATTTAGCAAGACAAAAGTACGGATTTTTGTGAAAAGTTCACATTTTCTTTAACAAGTAAAAGTTTCAGATCATTATTCATATTTACTTATTTTAAAGTAAAGGCATTACACACTCAACATTTGGCCTGATCTAATTTTTAAACTTCATCCCTAGGGTTGATATTGCTGATGGTATTATTAATGCCAGTGAAAGTAACAGAGACTGTTCAGAACCTGTGGCTAGCACTAATTTAGACAATGAAGTTATGCAGCAAGATTGTGTATTTGATAATGAAGAAAATAACCAGGTAAGGAATGTCAAAAATATGTGTTAGATATACAACTTTGATTGCTTCATGTGTTTCTTTGATGCCAGAAGTTTTAGTTCAGCATTTTGCTGATACAGTTAATTGTCTCAATTATAAATCCCCAAGAATATACATTCTCTCAGAGTTTAGGAAACATCACTGGGTAGAGAAGTATAATACAACTTATTGACTGGGTGTCACTGGCGGCTCACGCCTGTAATCCCAGCACTTTGGGAGGCCAAGGCGGGCAGATCACAAGGTCAGGAGATTGAGACCATCCTGGCTAACACGGTAAAACCCCATCTCTACTAAAAATACAAAAAAATTAGCGGGGTGTGGTGGTAGGCTACCCGGGAGGCTGAGGCAGGAGAAAGGTGTGAACCCGGGAGGCAGAGCTTGCCGTGAGCCAAGATTGTGCCATTGCACTCTAGCCTGGGCGACAGAGTGAGACTCCATCTCAAAAAAACAAACAAAAAAAACCAAAAAGAAACTAAAAAAAAGTTTCAACTTATTTTAAATTATTTTCCTAGAAAGAAATTATGATGTCCGCTGTGGTAGCTAGGTGGTATTATGGTTGACTTTTGTTATTTTTAAGACAGCTTCTGTATTTCTTAGGAGTTTTGCTGAAGAACATGGTATAGGGGAGAACATATAATATTCTCATACAGTTCTTAGGATGGGATAGACCTCTGCAACAAAATACTGGTTAACAAGAGAAAAACAAGTTTTAAGACATGTATCCCTCATATACACATGGGAGATACTCGAGGGAAGTGAGTAAATCTCTCAGAGGTGGCTTAAATACCATCATGTCCTGAAGCAAAGGAAAAAAGGGTGTTAGGGAGACCTAGTTGTAATGAGATGACCAGGAAAATCACTGTAAGCAAAGTTAATCTTTGCCCTGAAGATTGATAGTTTTTAGTGATTTAAAGTCATATTTATTTTGCTCGTACAGAGAGGAGACACCCGTAGAAACGGAGATTTCTACTACAGGTGAAAATTCCTTTTATAAAAGGGTGACTTCTCTGTATTATCCTGTGTTTGCTATTTCTGAAAATAATAAACTAAAAATAATCCTTATGCCAAAGAGTAATAATTTGATGTGGCATGTTCTGAATCCTCACTGTTGGCATCCTTTCTTGATTAGCAAAAACCCAGGAACATTGTTGTAATAATGACTAAATTATTGTCACTGTCACATTTGTTAGTGTTAACTTTTTTTAATATAATTGCCATTAAATGTAAAAAGCAGCATCTTTCTAAGACACTCAAAATGTAATTTTGATACTACTTTTAAAAATAAGATGCTAAATTAATAGATAAGGTGGGTTTCCTCAGTATATTTTCATTCTAAACCATACACTAAAGTAGGGCTCAAGAGGAATTTAGAGTAAGAAGACTTAGGCTTTGTATTCTGCCTTTGTTCAGTATCGCTGGATTATCAATTTCTGCCTGTCTACCTAGTCATTCCCATCAGTTTAAAACATTTATACTGTTATTTCTTCCAAGTTCAGAAAAATCCCTGTCTTGACTGCCCCCATCCCATTCTAGCTACATACACCCTGATTTCTCTGCTTCCCTTTATAAATAGAATTGCTGGAAGAATTGTCTGTGTCTCTTTTCTTTAACTCTTTTCCTCCAATTTTCTCCTAAATTCACTGCAGCTATCCTTTCCTCTAACCATTCATTCCTCTGAAATAGCTTTTGCAAGTCACCAGTGATGTCTGTTGAATGTTTTATTTGACCTAATAGCAAAGTTTGATTCAATTAATTACTCCCACTACCTTGACATACTTTTTTCACTTGGCATTCAGGATAGCTCATTCTCTCTCTCTTTTTTTTTTTCCCCTACACTGGCTGTTCTCTCATTCCCCTCTGCTGATTGCTCTTCCTCTTCTGAATCTCTTAAATTTGGAATGGCCCAGGGCCCATTTCTCAGATTGCTTATTTTTATTCACTTCCTCAGTAATCTTGTTTAGCCTAATGGCTCTAACTACCATCTATATGCTACTGATTCCCAAATTTGTATCTCCAGTCCAGACGTGTTTTGGAATTTTAGATTGCTGTATCCAACTAGGCACTGAGCATTTCCACTGGTGTATCTTTACCAAGCATCTGTTGAGTAGGAAAGATTTCTTTCCTTACCTGTCATTAGGTTCATAGCTGAGGCACCTGTAACAGAAGACATTAATAAGAGAAAAGCGTACACATTTATTTAATGTAAGTTTTACATGACATGAACACCTTCAGAAATCAAGACCCAAAGAAACAGACACACCTGTGTATTTTAATGCTTTGGTTTGATGAAAAGTGGACAGTGGTGTGGATGAATAATTAGACAAAGAGGATGATAAATGAAGGGCGGCTGATTAACCAAGGCGTTGTTTGTTGAGATTCTTTTCTGTGTCCCTGTGTATTCAGAGATAAGGGCATTCCTTTCGTCCAGGTATAGGGTAGCTACTTCTGGAATGAAGAGTTTTTTTTGTTTGTTTGTTTGTTTGTTTTGAGATGCAGTTTTGCTCTTCTTGCCCAGGCTGCAGCAGTGGTGCAATCTCAGCTCACCGCAACCTCTACCTTTCGTGTACAAGCAATTCTCCTGTCTCAGCCTCCCGAGTAGCTGGGATTACAGACGCCTGCCACCATGCCAGGCTAATTTTTTGTATTTTTAGTTGAGACAGAGTTTCACTATGTTGGCCAGGCTGGTCTCGAGCTCCTGACCTCAGGTGACCTGCCTGCCGTGGCCTCCCAAAGTGCTGGGATTACAGGCGTGAGCCACCGCACCCAGCCAAAGGTTTAAAAATGACTTACCTCAGAAGAGAAGTCTGACCACTTTTTACTGTTTCTGTTGCCACCCTGCAGGTCCAGACTGCCATCATGTCACCTGGATTAATATTGCCTCCTAATTGATCTCATCTTTGTTTCTTGATGGTGTGTTCTCAACACAGAACCACAATGATCCTTTTAAGAGGAAAATTAGATAATGACACTTCTCTTCCTAAAACCTTCTAGTGCCATCTAGGTATCAAAATACAGCTGTAGGCACTACGGAATATTGGCTGTGATAGTCAGGATTGAGACAGCTAAATCTTAAGTCCTGTCTGGATTGCTTATTTGTGGATATCTCCTTAGCTTACATTCTTACCTAGTCTTGCAGGTATTTCCTCAATTTTGCCAAATCTCCTCATCACTCTGTGTTTGTGGCAGGCCCTCCCACTTACCTACCTACTCTAGTCTCTGAACTTTTTGTCCTTTTTCCCTGCTTCCCTTTCCTCCCCACTTTTTTTTTTCCCCGAGATGGGGTCTTCCTTTGTTGCCCAGGCTGGAGTGCGGTGGCACAGTCTCGGCACAGTACAGCCTCTGTCCCCTGGGTTCAAGCCATTCTCCTGCCTCAGCCTCCCAGGTAGCTGGGATTACAGGCATGCGCCACCAAGCCAGGCTAATTTTTGTATTTTTAGTAGAGATGGGGTTTCACAGTGTTGGCCAGGCTGGTCTCGATCTCCTGACCTCAAGTGATCTGCATGCCAGAATAGCATCTGGCACATAGTAAGCTGGTAAGCAACTTGGTGAATAATTTGTTGAATGAAATTGGTGTATCAGGCTGGGCGCAGTGGCTTACACCTGTAATCCTAGCACTTTGGGAGGCTGAGGCAGGTGGATTGCTTGAGCCCCAGGAGTTCAAGACCAGCCTGGGCAACATGGTGCAACCCCTCTCTATAAAAAATAAAAATTAACCAGGCATGGTGGCTCACGCCTGTAATCCCAGCACTTTGGGAGGCCGAGGTGGGTGGATCACCTGAGGTCAGGAGTTTGAGACCAGCCTGGCCAACATGGTGAAACCTCATCTCTACCAAAAAATACAAAAATTAGCTGGGTGTGGTGGCACATGCCTGTAGTCCCAGCTACTTGGGAGGCTGAGGCAGGATAATTTCTTGAACTCGGGAAGAGGGGTTGCAGTTAGCCGAGATTATGCCACTGCACTCTGGCCTGGGCAAAAGAGTAAGACCCTGTCTCAAAAAAAAAAAAAACAAAAAAAAAAAGTCTGAACTGTGAGCCCTAGGGAAGGAAGGAAAAATAGAGAAAATTCCAAAGGCGAAAATGATTAAATTTAGGTGCAAACTGGGGTAAGAAATACAGACACTAAGAGACTGGAAAAGAGGTCAGTGTTGCAGAACTGGAATATCAAGGTGGTTTATATGAAGCAGATGTTTAGGTCTTGAGCTGTGGCTGGTGGTGGGGGCTCATTTTGTCTGTAAGTGAATGCAGTGACTTGAATAAGAGAATAAATGGGGATTGAAGAAACCCTAGGGGAACCTCTGTATTCTAGCACTTTGGAGGAAAAAAAAGCAGCCATGACCATAGCAGTTGGGAATGTCAAGGAGGATGGGATTTTTTCCTGAGTCTGAAAGTTGGTCAAAATAGAGAGGTAAAAGGAGAAAAAAGGTGGTGGGAGGCAAAGGTACAAAAATAAGAAGAGTAAGTTTAATTTTATTTGCTTACTAGGGGGGTTAAAAGTCTAATGAAATGGCTTTTTTTTCCTTTGCCTTTGCTGTTGAACAAAAAATTTAAGAATACCCAGGAACAATACATTTAATGCTGGTGAGGGTAAGTTAAGATAAGTGGTCTCAAATAGACATGGGAAGTATAAATTGCTGTAAACTTCCTGGAAAACACATTAACAGTAAGAACAAAAGACCTTAAACCTTTGATCCAGAAATTTCAAAATCCAAGACTGTGTCCTAAGGAAATACATACAAATCAGGGGTGTATGCAAAGATTTTTCTACTAGAATTCTTATTGGGGGTTTATTTGCAGGAAAAAAAAAATGGGAAACACAAAAAGTCCTAAATGGAAAATGATTAGATAAATTATAGTATATCCATATACTAGGATATTGTTGAGTCATTTAAAATTATTTTAAAGGTCTGGGTAATAGTTGTGAGGTAAAGTTATTTAGAAGAAAAAAAAAAAACACCCAAGTGTAGATTACTAAAGCTAATGCAGTCCCAATTTCTTTGTGTGCATGCACTGCATGTGTGTGTGGCACACAGTCAAAAGGCCAAGTCAGAATATTCACAGTGGCCTTCTGGCTGATAGATTATGGATGATTTTACTTTTCTTCATATGTTCTTATATTTAGGTTTCCAACAGTTTCTCTCATTTATAATTAAATAATTTAAGCAAAAAATTCCAATTAAAATTTATTGGATTTAGTGATAGAAATTATTGGTAAAGAAAGAGGAGCTTTGGTAGGTAGAGGATTTCATGGTTGAGAATGAGTATCAGGTGATTGGTAGAAGCTGCAGTGTGTGGAATGCCTTTTGGACAAGTTTTGCTTTGAAATTAAAAGGAAGAGAAGGCCGGGAGCAGTGGCTCATGCCTGTAATCCCAGCACTTTGGGAGGCCGAGGCGGGCAGATCACGAGGTCAGCAGATCGAGACCATCCTGGCTAACATGGTGAAACCCCGTCTCTACTAAGAATACAAAAAATTAGCCAGGCGTGGTGGCAGGCGCCTATAGTCCCAGCTACTTAGGAGGCTGAGGCAGGAGAATGGCGTGAACCCAGGAGATCATGCCACCGCACTCCAGCCTGGGCAAGAGAGCAAGACTCTGTCTCAAAAAAAAAAAAAAGGAAAGAGAAGAGTTGAGCAGTCTGGTTGTGGAAGAGATATCGCCCCCCGCACCCCCGCTTCTGCTTTCTTGATACTGGATGGAGATTTGAGCATGTCAGTAGGAATCAGTCACTAGATAGGGAGAGACTGAAAAATGTCAGAAAGAAAAAATAACCCAGGGTAGTTAGGGGAACACTGCATAGAGGGGATTGGGAGTGAGAAGTGGAAGGAGGGTGATTCAGCGTGCAAGTTGAGTGACTATTCCTAAATAGGAAAAGCTACTTTTAATCTTCAGTAAAAGGGGATATATAGAATATTTTTTAAGTGAGAGGTGTTTTGGGGACTTAATTCAGATGGCTTTGACCATTTTAAAATGAAATGCATTTGCAGAGGGTGAGGAGTCAGGAATTGGGTTTGGATCTGAAGAAATAGGTAAAGTTTTGCAGGAGTCTCTGTGGAGAGAAATCAGATAGAACTGAGTCACCCGATATTTGAGAACCAATGGAGGTCTAGCTGAAGTTTGATGACATGAACTTGTAGTGAGCCAACTAGGAAGGTATGTTAAATGACACATTTTCTTGTAGCATCTGCTGTCTGGAGGACAGAAAGCTGGTCATAAACTAGACCACATTGGTAAAGGCATTGACAAATTAGCTTTGAAATAGTTAGCCAGGGTACAGAGTACATGTTGAGTGGATTAGAAATTTAGAATGAAGTTTTCAAGTGGTGACAGTAAGGTGAAGAAGTTGCAGAAGAGGGGAATATTAGTTGGACAGGATGTACGAGTTTCAAGTGTATTGTGGCGTGGCATGATTCAAGTGGCTTTGGTAGAAAGTAACTTGTGTCTAGGAAAGTGTAAGGCTAGATAGAGTAGGAGTCAGCAAACCTTTTGTGTAAAGGCCCAGACAGTAAATATTTTAGGCATTGTGGGTATATAGTCTCTGCAACAACTACTTAACTCTGCTATTGTAGCATGAAAGCAGTCAGAAAAAACCGTAAGAAATGAGCATGGCTGTGTTCCAATAAAATTTAATTTATGGACACTAAAATTGAATTTCTTGTCATTTTCACTTCACAGAATATCATTATTCTTTTGATTCTCCCTCCTACCCCCAATCATTTAAAATATAGAAACCCTTCTTAGCCGAAAGACCATGCAAAAACTGGCCACAGGGTGGATTTGTCTAGTATGCTGTAGTTCGCTAACCCCTGGGCTAGAATATTATTGTAAGGAGATCAAGATTTTAGATATAAAAGATAATGTTAGAGTTTTTTTTCCTCTGAAATTGACTTGCAGTGTAAGGAAACCAAATTGCTTTTTAACATTTCAAAGCTGATCACATAAACTTAGGAGTACTAGGTGCTACATAAACCACAATCCCACAAGGTATTGGTTAGCCAGGCTGAAATTAATCCTAAGGAATCTTTTTTTTTTTTTTGAGACAGAGTCTTACTCTGTCGCCCAGGCTAAAGTGCAGTGGCCACGATCTCGGCTCGCTGCAACCTCTACCTCCCGGGTTCAAGAGAGTCTCATGCCTCAGCCTCCCAAGTAGCCAGGATTACAAGTGTGTGCCACCACACCTAGCTAATTTTTGTACTTTTTTTTTCTAGTAGAAGCTTATATTGTGACTTTCTTTTTTTTTTTTTTGAGACGGAGTCTTGCTCTGTCGCCCAGGCTGGAGTGCAATGGCGTGATCTCGGCTCACTGCAACCTCTGCCTCCCGGGTTCAAGTGATTCTCCTGCCTCAGCCTCCCGAGTAGCTGGGATTATTGGCACACGCCACCACCCCCCGCTAATTCTTGCATTTTTAGTAGAGACGGGTTTCACCATGTTGATCAGGCTGGTCTCGAGCTCCTGACTTTGTGATCCGCCCACCTCAGCCTCCCAAAGTGCTGGGATTACAGGTGTGAGCCACCACACCCAGCCTACACTGACATTTTTATAGAAATGTTAAGTCTTTTAATTCTATTTTTGAGACAGGGTCTTACTTTGGTCACCCAGGCTGCAGTGCAGTGGCATGATCACAGCTCACTGCATTCTCAGCCTTCCAGGCTCAAGCAATCCTCCCACCTCACCTTATCAAGCAGTTGTGACTACAGGTGCATGCCATCACACCCGGCTAATTTTTAATTTTTTGTAGAGAAGGAGTCTCACTTTGTTGCCTGGGCTGGTCTTGAACTCCTGGCTTCAAACATTTCTCCCACTTCAGCCTCTGAAAGTACTGGAATTACAGGTGTGAGCCACCATGATGGGTCTCATCTTTTCTGTTTCCAATTGTCCACATCCACATTTTTCTGTTGGGTTGTTGGTATTTTTCCTTTTTGGTTTGTACCTTTTTTTTTTTTTCTTTTTTTTGAGACGGAGTCTCACTTGTGGCCCAGGCTGGAGTGCAGTGGCGTGATCTTGGCCCACTGCAACCTCTGCCTCTTTGGTTCAAGCAATTCTCTGCCTCAGCCTCCCGAGTAGCTAGGATTGCAGGCACCTGCCACCACACCCAGCTAATTTTTTTATTTTTTCTAGAGACCGGGATTCACCATCTTGGCCAGGCTGGTCTTGAACTCCTGACCTTGTGATCCACCCGCCTCGGCCTCTCCAAGGGCTGGGATTACAGACATGAGCCTCCGCACCTGGCCATATTTTTTATTTATTAAGAAACTACCTCCTTTCTTATGATCAGTCACAAATATTTGTTTCCAGTTTTTTGTCTTTTGACTATTTAAAGTCATTTTTGATGGTGTTAAACTTTATCATCTTTTTTTCCTTTTGTTAGATTTTAGGTTTTAATGCCGTAGTTGGGAAGGCCTTCCCTGTTCTGTGATTATAAACTAACTTTCTTCTTCTTTAAAAAAAAAAAATGCTTCTATAGTTTCATTTTCTACTTTTGAATATTTGACCCATTTGGAATTTATCATGGTGTAAGATGTGAAGAGCAGATTCAGCTGCTTTTCCTACATATTTACCTAGATATCCCAACACCTTAATTTTTTGAATAATCTATCTTTTTCCCACCAATGTGAAATGCCACCTTTATTATAAACTAAATGCCTGGACACATTTGTAATAAAAGTGCTGTTTCAAATCAGTTCAGTGTGTTTCTCATTCATTCACCAGTAATGAGTGACAGTGCCGCATTCTTGCCAGTATTTGGTAGTGTTAGTGTTTTGGATTTTGGCCATTCTGATAGATGTGTAATGGTATCTTGTTTGAATTTTGAGTTTCCTAATGACATACGATGATGAGTTTTTCATATGCTATGTGTGTATCTTCTTTAGTGAGGTGTTTATTCAGGTCTTTTACCCGTTTTTTAATTGGATTGTTTTCTTATTGTTGAGTTTTAAGAGTTTCTCTCTATATATCTTTATATATATATATGTGTGTGTGTGTGTGTGTGTATAATATATATATATTTTTTTGGGGGACAGCGTCTCAAAAGGTTGAAGGGCAGTGGTGCAGTCTCGGCTCACCGCAATCTCCGCCTCCTGGGTTCAAGCGATTCTCCTGCCTCAGCCTCCCACATAGCTGGGATTACAGGCATGCGCCACCACACCCAGCTAATTTTTATATTTTTAGTAGAGACGAGGTTTTGCAATGTTGGCCAGGCTGGTCTTGAATGCCTGACCTCAGGTGATCTGCCCACCTCGGCCTCCCAAAGTGCTGGGATTACAGGCATGAGTCACCATGCTTGGCCTATATTTTGGATAGGTTTATCGAATAGGTTTTTGCAAAATAGAATTTTTTTTTTTTTTTTTGAGACAGAGTCTCGCTCTGTCGCCCAGGCTGGAGTGCAGTGGCCGGATCTCAGCTCACTGCAAGCTCCGCCTCCCGGGTTTACGCCATTCTTCTGCCTCAGCCTCCCAAGTAGCTGGGACTACAGGTGCCCACCACCTCGCCCGGCTAGTTTTTTGTATTTTTTAGTAGAGACGGGGTTTCACTGTGTTAGCCAGGATGGTCTCGATCTCCTGACCTCGTGATCCGCCCGTCTCGGCCTCCCAAAGTGCTGGGATTACAGGCTTGAGCCACCGCGCCCGGCTGGAATTTTTTTTTTAATGTGGTACTAGATTCTGTAGTAAATATTTAGGAGTTTTATCTGATACAAAGAGATTATTCACTGTAGATTTTGAATAGGTATAAGTTGTACAGTAATCAATATTTTGGGAGTTGAAAGTGTATGAAGGTGAAAAAAAAAAAAGTGTATGAAGTTGAATAGCCTGATTAGAACTCACATCAAAATACCTGGATTTATCACCAGTAAAATCCATTCATTTCAGGGTACCTTCATTGATGGTGCCCCGTCAAAACTTAGAATTATTCACACCTTGCAAACACTGAGAAACTGCTTTATCTCCTTTCAGAAGTGGAGACCAGAAGTATTTATAAACTCTAGCAGATAGTCAGGAGGAAGAGAAGGCTATAAATTTGACCTGTACTGGTCTAAGACCTCATCAGTATTGATTGTGTTAATTCAGTAGAAGAGAGAGAATAGGCTAGACAGAAGTATATCAATATGCAATTTATTGAGTGTTTGTTCAGCAAATAAAAGGTACAGAATGGAGTGGAAATATGTAGCCTATTTAATAGAAGTAACTAGCATGCTTGAGCCAAAGGTAAGTGAGTGGAAATGGGAAGATGCAGAACTAAACAATGTGTGTGCATCAATTATGGACCCCTAAGGAAGGGATGGAGACCAGAGGAATTACTGGAAATGCCTGTCAGGTTTTAATTAACTCTTGGCAGTAATCCCTTATAGCTCCTAAGATATTGCTAATATAACTGTGCTGTATCTGCTACACCTACTGCTGCTGCCACAACCACCGCCACCGCCAAAGCTCTCTAACTTACCTGAATTGAGACCAGAGCACCTTAGCCTTCCTTTGCAGACCTTAATGTTTGTGGAAGGTTACATGGGAGGAGGTGGGGAGAAGATACGGGTTATTTTGCCCGCTAATATTTTATTTTATTTATATATCTTATTTTTTTTGAAACAGAGTCTCGCTCTGTTGCCCAGGCTGCTGGAGTGCAGTGGCACAGTCTCCACTCACTGCAATCTCCTTCTCCCAACTGGGTTCAAGGGATTCTCGTGCCTCAGCCTCCCGAGTAGCTGGGATTACGGGCACACACTACCGCACCTGGCTAATTTTTGTGTTTTAGTAGATGGGATTTCACCATGTTGGCTAGGCTGGTCTTGAACTCCTGACCTCAAGTGATCCACCTGCCTTGGCCTCCCAAAGTGTTGGGATTACAAGTGTGAGCCTCTGTGCCTGGCCTATATAGATGGTTTTCCTTATAAGCTGTTTCTTTTGATTCTCTATGGTAACTCTAAGGTAGTCAAGTAAATTATTGTTATTCTCATATTTGTGACGAGAAAGGCAGAGCTAGGGCTTGAATTTGGTTCTTTTGAGTGAGATACTAAGGTTCTGTTTGTTTGTTTGTGACAGAGTCTTATACTGTCTCCCAGACTGGAGTGCAGTGGTGCAATCTTGACTCACTGCAGCCTCTGCTTCCTGAGTTCAGGCAATTCTCCTCTCTCAGTCTCCTGAGTAGCTGAGACTACAGGTGTGTGCTACCATGCCCAGCTAATTTTTGTATTTTTAGTAGAGATGGGGTTTCGCCATGTTGGCCAGGCTGGTCTCAAGTGGTTTGCTTGCCACAGCCTCCCAAAGTGCTGGGATTACAGGTGTGAGCCACTGTGCCTGGCCCCAAGGTTCATTTTAAATATTGGGTCTGACTGTGTGCAGTGGCTCATATCTGTAATCCCAGGACTTTGGGAGGCTGAAGACAGGTGGATCACTTGAGGTCAGGAGTTCGAGACCAGCCTGGCCAACATGCTGAAACTCACTTCTACTAAAATTACAAAAAAATTACCCTATTCAACATGCTGAAATCCCATCTCTACTAAAAATACAAAACAATTTTTGTATTTTTGTATTCGGCTCAAAAATGAGCCGAAATTGCACCACTGCACTCTGACCTGGATGACAGAGTGAGACTGTCTCAAAAAAAATTTTTTTTCAAGTAAATAAAAATTAAATATTTGGTCTGGGTAATGGTTATTTCATGTGCCCAGAAACCTTCAGAATGTAAAGCTATCTTCTAGAGCAGTGGTCCCCAACCTTTTTGGAACCAGGGACTGGTTTTGTGGACGATACTTTTTCCACGGACAGTGGATAGGGGGTTGGGGTTTCGTAATGAAACAGTTCTGCCTCACATCATCAAAGCATTAGTTAGATTCTCATAAGGAACACACAACCTAGATCCCTCGCATGCACAGCTCACAACAGGGTTCGCACCTCTCTGAGAATCCGGTCTGAGAATCTCTGACCGGAGGCGGAGCTCATGCTTTAATGCTCACTCCCCACTCCCCTGGCTGCTCACCTCCTGCTGTGTGGCCTGATTCCTAACAGTGCGGTCCGGGGGTTGGGGACACCTGTTATTGATCATAAAGGTTACCGAAGTCTGATTTGTGTATCAGTGGTTCTCACACTTTGGGTCTCGGGGACTTATTTATACTCTTAAAGATGTTGAAGATCCCAAAGAGCTTTTGTTTACATAGGTATGTCTATCAGGATTTGCCATATTAGGAATTAAAACTGAGAAATTTAAAAAACATTAATTTACTTTAACATAAACTCATTTATGGTAACATAAGTAAGGTTGCTCTTTTCCATAATAGACAGCTGTTTTCATAAATTTTTTTAAGTTTGAGGAGTGGCATTGTTTTACATAGCTAGAAATATTGTTGATACCTGTTTGACTTACAGAAGACAGCTGGATTCTCGTATATGCTTCTGCATTTAGTCTGTTGCTTTTACATTGTTTTGTTGAAGTGTATGAGACAGCCTCATAGATGTGTAGTTTGAAAAGGGACTAGTATTTTAACAGCTTTTTTGCAGATTCTTATGGACCTTCTTTCATGCTAAACAAAACTGAACAAGTGGTACTTTCTAAAGAAGAATCAGAGAGTCTAGGAAGTATCGAACCTTTTGTTGAATTGAAAGGTGATCATCAAAAACACCAAAACGTTCATGTATTTTGTAGTAATTCTCTGGGTATTTGTATTAGACTTGGTAGGTTTTTAGTTTGAGAGGAATAGGGGTGAGATGATGTCACTAAGCTTGTTGGAAAATGGGAGTGTTTTCTCATGTGGGGACATTTTTGTGGAAAATAGTTATTACTTCAAATATACAAAGGAACCTGGTGAACTCCTCTATGACACCTATCTACAAGAAGTCACCAGACTTGTATCTTTGTGGCCGGGGAGAAATAAAGCAAGCAGCAGGTGACAAGCACGATCAGACCATCATTTTGGAGGAGAGAATTCTAAGGAAGAAGGATGGTAGTGGTGATACATATTACCTAACAGAGAGAAATGCAGAGTACCTGCTGTACTTCATATGACCCAGGTTTTGAGGGAAGATAAATTACTCCCTGTAAAAAGAGATGCTAAGTACTACAGACTATTATAAATGATAGCTAATTAGGGGTGTTTGACTAATCTGTATTCTAATATCCTAATTTAGATTGGCAACTTCTTCTTATATCTGAGTATTGGGAGCTCCATTAATACATGGTGGTGTTCTTTTTGTCAGTCTGTAGGTATATTGTTAGAGCCATGCAGTGACCATGGTGATAGCGAAGATGGCTGTCTTGAGAGGTAAGCATTTTTTCTTGTTTCTAATTAATCATTTTGAGAATTGGAGCTCTTCACAGATTTTTGAGGTGAATTTTTTAGATGAATATCCATTATAAACATATAGTTTAGATAATCTTAAACAGCCTTCTTGTTATAATGGTAGACATAAAGGATATGAAATACCCATAAATATTTGGATTTGTGCAGGTTCAGACAGACAGTAGTTGTAACTTGGAAAACATTCAGAGGGAAAAACAGCCTTTTTGGAGACATTTAAATCTTTCAGTTGATTGTGGAACAATTGGGAATTTACTGATATTCTGAGTATACCTGTCAGTGAGTTAATTCATGGTCTTGTAACTGTGTATAACTAACTGAGAGATATTGTATTTGATTCAACAAATATGTGTAGGATGTTTTTCTTCCTCTTTGAATTTATCCTTGGTGTGTCTCAATATGTCTCAATACACTATTAGGCGGCTGGTGCTTTTTTAACCTCTTTGGCTGGCTATAATGGTAGAGAAATACTGGAGGCAACGAGTATTTCAGCTAAATGTGGAGTCTCGATAGATAGCCTCTGTGGGTAGAAGCTTTCTGGAATGTTTTAAGTCACAGAATCAGATTTGGGTTCTTGTTACCCTTTGCATCAGTCTTCAAGATGCTGCCAGAAAGTATAACTTTCTTAGGACGGTGACTTGAGATTCTGAAAATACTTCAGTAATGAAGTTGCAGACTAGATTGTAAATATTGAGAGATCCCAGATAGCATACTAATTTGCTGACAGCCTGTTGGCCAGGACATATTTGTATTCCATTGTTTCTTTTAATTATAAATAGGAAGCCTATTCTTTAAGGGTAAGTAAATTCTTTGGAGCCATGTCTCTGGAGCCTCCCCATACTCTGAAGGTCCACAGATTTCCTGCTTATAGCAGTTCCTTGTGCTTCCTTTCAGGAGGCAGGAATCATCCTCTTCCAGCCCAGGGAGTATTGGAGCTATGGGCTGAAGATATAAGATTAACAGCATTAACAGGCACCCCCAGAATGATGACATCTGGATTTGGTAGAACAATAAGGAGCCATTTAGTGAGGATTCTTCTGTTGTTGTTGTTTTGTTTTTGTTTTTGTTTTTTTAAAAGCTCTTTCCTCTTCAACTTCAACTGTGTATAAGTTAGCAAACTGGTTTTTAGATCCAAAGAGTACCTTGGTTAGGTGGATTACATTTTGTTTGTTTAACATTCATGTTTCTCAAATGTAGGTGATTAGGTCTTTTAGGTTGCTAAGGTAGTATTTACTCATCCTACCATTTGCTCCTACACTAAGCAAAGGAATGCCTTTAAGCTTATCAGAGCATTTAGTTCATTTCTTATGCTCAGCAAGAATAAGGTAATTATCTGTATGAGAAAATGACTTGCCATATTTAGATCAAGGCATGTCTCCTGAGTGCATACTCTGTTATGGCCAGTTAGAAGTGACATCTTGATGTGTCATTGTAAATTGCCACAGTGCCTTTGGGGAAAAGAACTTTTCCCCAGTAGGCATATTGATAATCTACTGTATATTAGCAGGTGCTCTCTTGACTGGTAAAATAAGTACAGATCACTTATGACAGCTTGCTATAACATTTGTTCTAAATAAGGGTTAGTTTTTCTGGGGAAATTAAAGGTGGACTGAAATTTTTTAAATTTCCTTTTAGTATGTTACTGTTATGTTTTGAGGAGGGAAAGGTTTAGAAGTAGTAACCTTCTTTGATTGGAAGTAGTAACCTTGTGATAGAATACAGTTAGGTTTAAAGTAAAAGACATAGTGTCTTTTTTTTTTTTTTTAAAATAAAGTCTCCTTTGAAAGTCTCAGGAATGGAGAGAATAGAGCTGTTTATTTGGTTAAAACATTTATTTTATAAAATCTTTATTATACATTCTTTTGGGTTTCTACTTACTGTGGATTTTAGTTTTCATTTTATAAAGGTTTTTCTTTTGTGCTGTGGTTTGTGGGGTGGAGTAGGGATTGTTACTTGATTTTTCTAAACCTGAAGTGATTCTGTGGATCTTTTCAGTATTGTGTGATTTTTCAGATATAGGGCTCCAAAGAATGGGCATATGTCCAGTTGGCATTTTCTCCTCGTACATTGTAAATGCTAACTGTGTGGTGGAGTAGAGGAATCTAGGTAAGAAATACATAATGATAGTAGGCTTTTTATTCTTAATATACTAACAACTTTACTTGTATTTTTAGGGAAGAATGTTTGTTATTTGACAGTGATAAATTGTCACATTTGATTCTGGTAAGAACTATTTTTTATCTTAGTCTTTAAAAACTTGCCTAGGTTTAAACTGTCTGTTATGTCTGGTCTTTCACGTGGGTTAGCTAGGTTTAAAGATTTAAATATAAATACTCCTATCAAATATTTTACAGTTAAACAGCAACTTAATTTGCCACTTTTGGCTACAAGAGACTTGGTTATGAAAACACTTTCCTGAATTTGGAATCCAAACTTGTCTTCCAATAAGACATATTCTAAAACCGCGTGTTTATCTTTGAAAATAGTTTGCACAGTGGGAATGGGATAGTCGGCTGTGTAGGCACAATGAACTAATGAAGACTACACATGGATATGTGCTGGATGTGTTTAAGCTGGGTGTGAAAAGCTTCCATCATTGTGAAATGTATTCTTTATTTTAAAATACAGGATTCTAGTAGCAAGATATGTGATTTGAATGCCAACACTGAATCAGAAGTACCAGGAGGTCAAAGTGTTGGTGTTCAAGGTGAAGCAGCATGTGTTAATATTCCACATTTAGATCTGAAGAATGTTTCTGATGGTGATAAATGGGAAGGTAATTTTACCCACACACATTATTTTCCTGATAATGTTGTTTGTAACTGAAATTACCCTAAGCGATGATAAGACTACAGCCCTTTTCTGGATAACCTTATTCATCTTGATCTTGTTCTCCCTTTCATATAAGATAAATAAGTGGGTGTTTTTAGTGAAACACACTGAGATTTTGGGGCAGCATCTCATGAACTAGAAGTTCTTATCTGATCCATCAACAGCTTTGAAAATGGATGTTAGAGCTGATTTTTTTAAAAGGTCACCCAGCATACATTTTTGTTAATAGTTAAGGGCTATCTCCCAGTCTTTGAAAGCCTAGTATGTTACGGCTTAGGGATCTCACCAGTTTAAACAGAGGGTGTATAATTACCTTTTCCTTAGAATCATCAGCAGTACATTTTTGAAAATGACCTTCAAGGGTACTTCTAAACAAATATTGTACCATATTCCTGTTATCTCTGTCTTCGGTTATGAAGGTATGGTGCAGGGAACTCTAAAAATTTGCACAAAGGAGAGAAGTTAAAATTTAACAAGCAAACAACATGGGTATATGTATGTCTCAAAACTCAGCAAATACATAGATTTTTGTGTTTCTTTGTATATAAAGTTCTCTTTTTGCTTCAAGAGAATAAAAAACTGTAAAAAAAATGCTGAACTTCAGTGGATGATTTGCATGCTGGAGTATCTGTGGGGAAATTTACTGATACCCGCAGTTTGCTCTGAAATCCGTGAAAAAAATAAGATGGTTAATGGGATGGATAAATGTTAAAAAGCAAGTATAGTAGAATGTTAATGATAGACTGTGATTGATATATGGATATTCAGTGTAAAGTTCTTTCAATTTTCTATGTATTTGTAAACTTTCAAATAAAATGTTGAGTGGGGGTGGGAAACAAGCAATAAATTTGGATCTAGGAGTTTTTCTGGATCATACACCTTGGTAAAGAGACAATGAGATAACTCAAGAATCTTAAGCAGAGTTACATATTCATTCACTTGGATGAAGATCCCTGGGTTGTGTCACCTTTGGCAAGTTATCTGTTGACATACACTGGCAATAACAGGAATTGTAATGCCAGTGCCATGGACTCCTTTTGGCCCTGTAAGTGTACTCACCTGATCGCAGATCGCAAATGGAGTGTGTGTGGATCTTTTTTTTTTTTTTTTTAAGGTCTAGGCATTTTTTTTTAAGAGCCCCAACCAAGTCATTGTCTGTGCCAATTTTTATTGCTGTCTCCTCCCCACCCTCCTTTTTATATAGGCCTAGATGTTTGGCCTGCCCAGTGGCATATTATCTGTTTTAACTTAGACTAAATTAGGAAGTTGTCTTTCATTTGCTTTGTTCTGGGTTATTCAGGACATCTGGAATTTATGAAGATGCTTCCCAGTGTTAGGGGATATGTTAGCATACTGGTGGCAGTTGAAGATTATATGTTCTTTTTTGTTATTTATTGTGGCTGAAATAAAAGGAATGGTGGTCGACAGAGCATCCCTTGGAGCATTGCTAGGAAATGAGTCTTCAAAGGAAGCAGCTGGGATTCTGATAAAGCACTTTTGTTTCTTCCTATTAGAAGATGCAGATAAATAGTTCTGTATGATCTTTGGCCTGGGAGTCCTGATTAAATTTTAAACATAGAAGAACAATTGTTTTTCATTGTCTGAAGAGAATGGACCTTCTCCGTCTTAACTTCAGTGTTCTTGAGTCTCCCTGAAAGAGAACCTGATACTGGACTTTTTTTTCCATGTCAGAATTCAGCACCTATACCTTGGTATAGATAAAGGAGGTAACCTGTAGGCTGCTGATGCCTGATTTTCAGTGCCTGAGCTGCCCTGGTTCAACAGCCTAAACAAGTCTATGTAGGTCTCCTACTTGCTCTTCCAGAAATATAGGGGTCTGCGACTTTCAGAAAGCCAATGGTTACAGACACCAGAGTGAACTTCCCAGCCATAAACTGTGCATGTGCTTTGTAGAGTGGCTGTTTGTAGACCATGTTATTTCTTCTAACTTTGTCACTAATGCGAACATTTATTGATTTTCCACAATTAGGAGTTAGGATTTTTTTTTTTTTTTGAGACAGAGTTTTGTTCTTGTTGCCCAGGCTGCAGTGCAATGGCATGATCTCACCTCACCGCAACCTCTGCCTCCCAGGTTTAAGCAATTCTCCTGCCTCAGCCTCCCGAGTAGCTGGGATTACAGACATGTACCACCATGCCTGGCTAATTTTGTATTTTAGTAGAGATGGAGTTTCTCCATGTTGGTCAGGCTGGTCCCAAACTCCCGACCTCAGGTGATCTGCCCGCCTTGGCCTCCCAAAGTGCTGGGATTACAGGCATGAGCCACCATGCCTGGCCAGGAGTTAGGATATTCTCAATGAGAAAGTCTTACTTATTTAAGAGACCAACTTACTTTAGACCCTGGATACCTTGGAATCAGACATGCTTTGTTTGATGTGACTCTTTGTAGAGAAGTGGGATGACTCCAAATAGAGCCCTATGTCACTATTCCTAAGTATATGGTTTTTGTTTTGTTTTTTCCTCAAAGGGTAAGAAAAATAGTAAGCAGAATGCAGTAGTTAGCAAGCAGGTAGCACACATGACTGTCACCAGTATGAATTTGTAGCAGCTGCTCACAAAGTTTTGACTTTTAATGGAAGTGGATACCATCTTCAGATTCTCTCCTGCTAACTCTGGAATGAAATGCAGTAGAATTTTTTCAAAGAGCAAACTAAGGGAGATTTTTTTCTTTGAAATCATTTATACTGAAAAACTTCAAACAATGCCTGCTTAAGAATTTCCATTTCTTCAGTTTTATGTTTGAGTTTTAATAAAATAGCGCTACTTTGAGTTTTCCCCCTCTTTTTTGCATTGCTTGCTGAAATGGAAATGTTATGTTTATGTTTGTTAAAATCTAGTTAGTAGTAATTTCTTTTAATAAAGTTTTTGAACAGAATGCCTAACTGGTTTTAGGGAAATGTTTTTGGTATCTTTGGCTTTGTGTTATGTGTATGGTTTGTTCTGACTGTGCCGTGTGTTCACTTTAGTATTTTTTGCCATTTTTTCCATTTTATTAGCGTCATGCCCTATCACTTTTCCCCTCATTGATTTCAAAACAATGCATCTGCAGAGAGATGGGGAGGGTAAGTATGGTTCACCATAGTTTAGTTTTTTTGCCTTTTTATGGTTCACTTTGTTTGTCTTTTTATTAAGCCCTTCTCCTGCTGTCCCCATATCTTAGGAAAACTGTTCTGGGTTCAAAGTCAACCCAGAAAAAGTTGCTGTTACTTTTGTCTTTTCTTAAAATAGGATATTTCTCATAAAATGTTCACTACCAGTTACTTATTTGCTGGGACACAGGTACAAGGGTTGCTTTGAAAATCACTTTATTGTTGGGTTTATTGTGGGATCGCACGCTTTGTACCCAATTTTTAATTCTCAGATTGATCTGGGCTTCAAAAACAAACTAAATTATGTTTTTATTATTTTGAAAGGAAAGGTAATGCTTTAAATTGCTAATGCATAAAGTTAAATTACTAAAGCAGCAATCTTAGCTACTGTGTGAGGAAAAAGAAAACATCACTCTTGAATTTTGACACTGTCAAGCCCTCTTTGCATTCATTTTCACTATTGCTAATAGCCAATAGCATCGAAATTTTTAAGTGTAGTTATTTAAAAAGCTGCCGAGCGTGGTGGCTCACGCTTGTAATCCTAGCACTTTGGGAGGCCGAGGCAGGCGGATCACTTGAGGTCAGGAGTTCATAACCAGCCTGGCCAACATGGTGAAACCCCGTCTCAACTGAAAATACAAATATTAGCCAAGCATGGTAGCCGGTGCCTGTAATACCAGCCACTCGGTAGGCTGAGGCAGGAGAATCGCTTGAACCCAGGAGGCAGAGGTTGCAGTGAGCCGAGGTCATGCCACTGCACTCCAGCCTGGGTGACAGAGCGAGACTCCATCTCTAAATAAATAAAAAGATAATGTGTAGATGGCAATTTTTTCTTTCCCTCCTGTACTTAATTTCGTATTTGGGGTATATTTGTGGATTGTGTGTATGATCTGTATGTGTTCTGTATGTAATCAAACATTATATTTGCAAAGACATCGAACGTATTAACATAGCTTTCATTTGAGGGCATACAGGATAACTGCTGTAAAGTAAATGTGCTTAAGAAGGCCTAGTGCTATTAAGTTTTGTCTTAGTAACACTGATGAGTATTATTAAAATATATATTATACATAGGAATCCTGTAACAGAAGATAACTGTCACAGTTTAATGTTAGAGGCCAGGTGCTGTCAGGTGAATCAGCTCCTCCTTTTGGGAATGTTAGAATTCTTCTAAAGTCAGAGAGCTCCATTTGGTGAGTGTTCTGTGTAACATGGGGAGCAGCTCTCACTTTTTCTTAATGTAACTATTTGACAGTGAGGGACAGGTCATACACCTGGCATCATTTGGCTTTTAAGTTAAATTTCTAAGAAAGAACTTCAGTTCTTGCTGTTTCTAGTTTTTCCCTACTTGAAAAGTAACATTTGTAAGTAAAACATCTTTAGAAAAGTTCAGAATTATATTAAATGACATCTTTAGAATTAAATTGGGTTTTAAAGAGCTTGACAGTGTCCTTTCTTGCTTTGCCACTGGGTTCAGAAATGTAAATTTATATGGAAATAGAACTCTGGGTTGGGCACAGTGGCTCATGCCTGTAATCCCAGCACATTGGGAGGATCACTTGAGCCTAGGAGTTCAAGACCAGCCTGGCCAACATAGTGAGACCTCGTGTCTACCAACAACAAAAAAAGAAAATTAGTCAGGCATAGTAGCAAGCACCTGTAGTCCCAGCTGCTCGGGAGGCTGAGGTGGGAGGATTGTTTGAGCCTAGGAGGTCGAGGCTGCAGTGAGCCACCATCATGACACTGAACTCCAGCCTGGGCAGCAGAGCGAGACCTTATCTCAAAAAAAAAACAAACAAACAAACAAAAAAAACCTCTGGGCTAAAAATTGAAGCTTGAATAATTTTAAACTATAGTAGTCTTTATGAAGACGTATATGTATATATAAAACGCTACGTAATGGTATGATTTAAGGAACACATAGCTGATATTTTGTGACTTTTTTCCCATGTGGAATCAAGAGACCCATGGTACTATTCTTTGTGTTTTTTTATAGAGCCATTTCCTGCTTTTAAGTCTTGGCAGGAGGACTCTGAGTCTGGAGAAGCTCAGCTGTCCCCACAAGCTGGAAGAATGAATCATCACCCCTTGGAAGAGGACTGTCCTCCAGTATTATCACACCGCAGTTTAGATTTTGGGCAAAGCCAACGTTTCCTGCATGATCCAGAAAAGTTGGATTCCTCATCTAAAGCACTGTCTTTTACTAGGTATATGATTTTTATGTACTTACAAGAGGCAATTCCTATTATATACCCAAGTCTTTTGAGAGATTTAGTCTTCCAGCATGGGCTTCAATAGTGACACTCCATCTCAAAAAAAAAAAAAAAAAAAGATTTAGTCTTCTAGACATAGAATTCAGAGCTTTCTCCCTGATTTTATAGAGCACGTTTTTGTAACTTTTTTTTTTTTTTGACCCTGCTGAGTTCATTGAGGTGTAGTGTTTGAAGTTTGTTCTCAAATAGACATTTTCTCATGGTGTATTATTCATTTATTTGTGTATTCATTGCTGAAATACAGAGCTCTGTAAAGGAAGCAGCAGGTGGTGCTGAGCAGTTCCTAATCTTTTTTTAATCAAAGCTTTAAATGGATCTGAATGTCAAAAACTTTGCTATGCAGTTTGAACAGTTACAAGAGCTCTGAGCTGCGAGGTATCCTTTTATTTTCTGCCTTTGTCCAAACCAGTTTTAAATGATTCCAAACTGTTTGCATCACCACTTGTATTAGCTAAATTTGTGGTCTGTAATATTACAGTGTTTCTTTATACTACCTGTCCTTTAGTGTTAGGGACTTATTTTTACCTTTAAGATTTACTTATTGCTAATAGTGTTATGTCAGGGCATTAAGAGATACAGTGTTGGTACTTGAAAATTTAACTGTTGGCCTTTTGTTTTAATTCAGAATTCGAAGATCATCCTTTAGTTCAAAAGATGAAAAGAGAGAAGACAGAACACCTTATCAGTTGGTCAAGAAACTTCAGAAGAAAATCAGACAATTTGAGGAACAGTTTGAAAGGGAAAGAAATAGCAAGGTAGGTCTGTAGCATTCCCCAGAGTGAGCTAAATCTAGTATTAGAACCGAGAGGAGTATTTTTCAAGAGCATTAGTTTAGATCTGTGTGAGAAAGGTAATAAATCTGAGATGCCCAGAGGAACAGTGATCATGTAGATCTGAGATTATATAACTCCTCAGTCTCCTGACTTCCAGGTCAGTATTCTTGCCATTTGCACCGTGGCATCTTTTTATTTCCATTGGCAAAGCAGCTTTTAGAATTTTTAAAGCAAATACTTTTACACTGACAAATCATGTTACTGCTATTTCTGCTCTTATCAAAAACCGCAAGTACCAAATGGGGAGGAGAGGGAGTTTGTGAGGGATGAAGTGGAGGAGGGAAAGAGAGTTTTAATAGTTAGGACATGTGAAGTGGAAAGAGTCCTATACTTGGGGTCAGAAGACCCATATTCAAATCTGGCTTCTGCCAGTTACTAGACCTTACCTTGGGAGAACTTGACTTAATATCCTGCCCTATCTAATTAAAATAAGATGAAATGAGAATTGAGTAGTCTTTGCTGTGGGAACTGTAAAATACTATTTGGACATAAATTAACATAACTATTGCTTATCACAAGTGTCAGTGATTCTGCTCCATAATTTTTCAGCCCTCCTACAGTGATATTGCTGCTAATCCAAAGGTATTAAAATGGATGACAGAGCTTACAAAACTGCGGAAGCAAATTAAAGGTACATTTTGTGCCATTTTGTAATATATTTGCAGTTAAAAATTTTTTTTTATATTAATGTCTGAGAATTACAACTTTTGATAATTTTAAATCTTGGGCACTGTTTGACAAAAATGAAAGTTACCTTTTTTTCTTTTATTAGGGTCAAAATTGCATACTGTAGTACTGTGTTATAGTACAGTAGTTCTGTATTATATTTTAAATGTCTTTTTTGTGTTTTTATTAGTAACGTCTTTTTGAAAGATACCTGAGATTGTATATTCATAAGTGAACTGATGTTATAAAGTTTATCTGAAATATATTTCAAATATTAAGCAGCTTTGAGTTGTGGTGGATATTTCATTAAGATTTTTTGGTAGATATTTTCATCTAAGACTAAGAAAGTCTAATCACAGTGACTTGTTTATACCACAAAGACTAAATTGTAACTCTTGAATGATAAACTAGGCATTGCATTTCTAGGTGTCAAACTAGTATAGTAGTTGTTGAAGTATATTTACTTTGTGGATGTTTAGTGAGTATGTATTTTAATAATTATTACTTTTAAAATTATGCAAAATAGGGGTTTATTATCTGGAGCATCACTTTGGTTTATTCATTTAAATTTACTCAATAAAGTTTTTATTTTTATTTTTATTTCTTATTTTTTTGAGACAGAGTCTCACTCTGTTGCCCAGGCTGGAGTTTAGTATGCCATCTCAGCTCACTGCAACCTCTGCCTCCTGGGTTCAAGTGATTCTAGTGCCTCAGCCTCCCGAGTAGCTGGGATTACAGGTGCATGCCACCAAGCCCAGCTAATTTTTGTAATATTTAGTAGAGACAGGGTTTTGCCATATTGCCCAGGCTGGTCTCGAACTCTTGGGCTCAAGTGATCCACCTGCCTCAGCCTCCCAAAGTGCTGGGATTACAGGTGTGAGCCACTGCACCTGGCTTATAAAAATAAAAAAATACGTATTTTTTATTTTTTGAGACAGAATCTTGCTCTGTCATCAAGGCTGGAGTGTGGTGGCACGGTCGTGGCTCACTGCAGCCTTGAACTGATGGGCTCAAGTGATCCTTCCACCTCAGCCTCCAGAGTAGCTAGGACTACAGGCATGCACTGCCACACCCAAGTAATTTTTTAAAATTTTGTATAGAGTTGGGTTCTTGCTTTGTTGCCTGGATTGGTCTCAAACTTCTGGCCTTAAGCAATTCTCCCACCTCGGTCTTGCAAAGTGTTGGGATTACAAGTGTGAGCCACATGCCCGGCCCAGTAAAGTGTTTAGTATTTCTGAAGTATTAAGTACTTTGTAGACAACTAGAGATATAGCAGTGAACAAGACAGACACAGTCCCTACTGTCATGGACTTTATATTCTTGTGGTTAAGATAAAGTCTGGCTCGCTCTCTCTCTTTTTTTTTTTTTTAAGACAGGGTTTTACTCTGTTGCTCAGGAGTGGAGTGCAGTGGCATGATCTTAGCTCATTGCAACTTCCACCTCCCGGGCTGAAGTGATCCTCCCACCTCAGCCTCCTGAGTAGCTGGGACTACAGGCACATGCCACTATGCCCAGCTAATTTTTTTGTATTCTTAGTAGGGATGGCATTGCACCATGTTGCCCAGGCTGGTCTCAAACTCCTGGGCTTAAGCGATCTGTCTGCCTTGGCCTCCCACAGTGCTGGGATTACAGGTGTGAGACACCATGGCCGGCCAAGATAATGTCTCTTAACTCCTCTTTAGAGTATCGCTTAATTTTCCCCTGTACTTTTGTTAAAGATTTTCGTGTTTAATGCCAATTTCCAGTCATCAGTGAAAATTATTACTTTGATTTTATTAGTAACTGATACCATTAAATTGTCTAGCATTGGCCTCATAATTTTCCCATTTTCTTTCACTTCTACTGCCCTGTAGTCCATTTGCTGCATGGTAGTTAGATTAATCTTTAAAAAATTCATGTTAGCCTGGGTCCCAGCTACTTTGGAGGCTGAGGCAGGAGGACCACTTAGGCCCAGGAGGTCAAGGCTGCAGTGAGCCATGTTTGTGCCACTGTACTCCAGCCAGGGTGACAGGGCAAGACCCTGTCTCAAAAAGAAAAATAAAAAGTCATGTTACTCTCTTTTTCAAGCCCTTCAGTGGGCTTCCACCTAGAATAAAGTCAAAACTCGTGACTGTGGCTTTCAAGGCCTTGCACACTCTGCCCTTGGCCGATTTTATCACTTTCATCTCTTTTCTGTTCCTCAAACTTGCCAAGCTTTAGGACCTTCACACTGGCTATTGCCTCACTAGGGACAGATGCCCTTCCAGTAAATCCTTTATGCTAGACGAGCTCCTTATTCCGTATTCTACCAGGATGATACTATTCAGAGAGGTCTTCTTTGTCAGTCCCATCCAATGTAGTTGTTCCTCCACAAATTATACTGCTTTTAGCACTGCAACTCCATCCTGTTTTATTTATAGATCATAGCATTCTTTGAAGTTATTTTACTAATCTGAGTATTTGGTTATTGTTTTTCCTTCCCTGAATTTATGCTCCACAAGAACAGGAGCCATGTCTGTTTTGTTTTCTTCTGTATCTCCTATGCCCATCAGAGCATTTTATTCAATAGTAGGCTGTCTATGGATATAAAATTAATAGCTTGTTCTCTCTTTTTTTGTTATGTTTTTGTGTTTTTTTAAGACAAGGTCTGACTCTGTTGCCCAGGCTGCATTGCAGTGGTACAGTCTCAATTTACTGTAGCGTGAGCCTCCCAGGCTCAATGTTGTCTTCCCACTCCAGCCTCCCAAGTAACTAGGACTTACAGGCATGTGCCACCGTGCTCTGCTTTTTTTTTTTTTTTTTTTTTTGAGACAGGGTCTCACTCTCTCACCCAGGCTGGAGTACATTGGCGTGACATTGGCTTACTGCAACCTCCGCCTCCCGTGTTCAAGTGATTCTCCTGCCTCAGCCTCATGAGTATTTGAGATTACAGATGTGTGCTACCATGTACAGGCATGTGCTACCACACCTGGCTAACTTTTGTATTTTTGTTAGAGACGGGGTTTTGCCATGTGGACCGAGCTGGTCTCGAGCTCCTGACCTCAAGTGATCCGCCCACCTCGGCATCCCAAAGTGCTGGGATACAGGTGTGAGCCACCATGCCCGGCCTCAGCTAATTTAAACAAATTTTTGTAGAGATGGGGTCTCACTCAGTTGTCCAGGCTAGTCTCAAACTCCTGGGCTCAAGCACTCCTTCTGCCTCAGCCTCTCAAAGTTCTGGGATTACAGGTGTGAGCCACCACGCCCGGCCTAGAATAGCTATCTTGCTGTTTTTTGCTTCTTAAATGTTTTATTTGGCTTTGAAATATCTAAGTCTGTGTGCTTTAATGTGTACTTTCTTGTTGTATATCTTGCTTATTCTTTGACCTGGTCAAAGCTAAAACCAATTATTATTTATCTCTCCTTATTTCTGACATGTAGATGCAAAACACAAAAATTCTGATGGAGAATTTGTACCTCAGACACGTCCACGTAGTAACACTCTTCCAAAAAGCTTTGGTTCTTCTCTAGACCATGAAGATGAGGAGAATGAAGATGAACCGAAGGTCATTCAGAAGGAGAAGAAACCATCTAAAGAAGCAACCCTTGAACTTATTCTTAAAAGACTGAAAGAAAAACGTATTGAGAGGTGTCTTCCAGAAGATATCAAGGTAATCTTGAGCTATGATTTTTGCCCAGATTAGCCTTTAGAATTCCTGAAACAAAATAATTACTATAGCAGGATAGAGATGTCTAGGTAGTCTGATTTTCCTGAATCTGCTCCCCATCTTTGCAGATTCAGAAACATGCTTTAATCAGCATAACAGAAGTGCCAAATACTTCAGGAATTGAATCATAATAAAACTGAAAAAACTAGAATGCTGATGAGTTCATTTATGTTCGAGGCAGTTGGCAAGATGAGTGTATAAAGAGCACGAAACAGGTAGCTCATGCCTCTAATTCCAGCAATTTCAGAGGTCCAGGCAGGAGAATTGCCTGAGCCCAGGAGTTTGAGACCTGCCTCAGCAACAAAGTGAGACCCTGTCTCTGCAAATAAAATTTAAAAATTAGCTGGATGTGGTGGTATGCACCTGTAGTTCCAGTTACTTGGAAGGCTGAGGTGGGAGGATCGATGGAGCCCCGGAGATCAGGACTGCAGTGAGCTGTACCTCCAGCCTGGGTGACAGAGTGAGACCCTATCTCAAAAACAAAAACAAAAAAAACATGAGACAGACCTACAGACCTCAGCTTGAATCCTGTCCTTGTGTCTTAATAGCTATATGTATTGATCTCCTAGCTTATGCCAGACATTGGGTGGTTATATTTTATGCATTATGCCACTCAGCCCCTTCAACAATCCTATAATGTATATGGATGTGATTATGTCCATTAATACTAACTTGATATGGTTATGAGGATTAAATGAATTTTTTTTTTTTTTTTGAAGAGCCATTATTCTTCCCTAGTAAAGCCTGTGCCTAGGGCAGTCCTGATCAAAGCACTTGGCAACCTATTCTTATATTGGATGAGATTTGCTTGGAGAATGGAGAGAGTAGATGGTCTCAGGTGAACTTTTATCTAAGTAATAGTCCTAATGCAGAACTCTTACTTTGACAACAGAGTATACCTGTCTCATGATCCAAATATTGGAGTCTTTCTTTCCCTTGAATAGAGCTGAATTAGTCATTCTTATCTCTTCCTCTCTTAACATTTCTTTTGCTTAAAAAAAATTTCTTTTGGCCGGGCACAGTGGCTCATGCCTGTAATCCCACCACTTTGGGAGGCTGGGGTGGGTGGATCACCTGAGGTCGGGAGTTCGAGACCAGCCTGGCCAACATGACGAAACCCCATCTCTACTAAAAGTACAAAAAAAATTAGCTGGTTGTGGTGGCACATGCGTGTAATGCAGCTACTCCAGAGACTGAGGCAGAAGAATTGATTGAACCCGGGAGACGGAGGTTGCAGTGAGCCAGGATTGCACCACTGCACTCAAGCCTGGGCAACACAGCAAGACCTCGTCTCAAAAAAAAAAAAAATTTTTTTTGGGTAGAAATCGTGTCTCACTATGTTGCCCAGACTGGTCTTGAACTCATGGCCTTAATTGCTGAGATTATAGGTGTGAACCACAGCATCAAGCCCTTTTAAAATTTTATGTTAGAATAAATATTCCCCCACCCCCCTACAACTTTATGCAAGTGTGTTATCCCTGGTTTAAGACTGATTCAAGCTTGAAGTTGAAATCAGTGTTTGACAGACTACACTCAGCTATCCTCTACTGAATGTATATAATTTTAAAGTTATGTTTGTTATAGCAAGATGTTATCCAGTGAATTTTTTTATCTTCAATTTTACTCTCATGAGAGACCAGGGTAGTATTAATGAGTCCTGGGAATAAGTAGAGAGATTATTTGGTCTAGTGTTAAAGGGTATTCTGTGGAACGCATGTTCAGGTGTTAATAGTTGATCCTGTAGAACGAAGGGGACAAATTTGTTTTAATTAGTAAGAGTATGCAAGGCTTACCATATTTATTTGTCTGTGGAGCTTGTTTGTGGACAAATAAATTTGGGAAGCATTGCTTACTCTACTAATTAGACTATAAAAGCTGTGAGAAGAGTATTGCAGTGTAAAGAATGTGCTAACCCAGATGAAGGAAAACTGAGGTAATAGAGAAGTGTGAGGTCACAAATGGACATTGTTGAGCTATTTCCAGGATCTTTCCACTATACTGCTTCTAGATTTCCTTAATGGTTTAGAATAAATATTGTATTGTAAAACCTATGTGTGTATGCGCATGCGCGTGCATGCCTGCTCACTTAATGCCAATAAAATGCCAACAACATTAAATGAAATAGCAAGCAGTTATTTATGTTTACTCTGTGCCAGGTAGGCAGTGTTGCAAATACTTTACTAGAACTCATTTATTCCTCATTAGAGCCCTTTAAGGTAGAACGAAGTATTCCCATTTTACAGATGAGGATATTGAATACAAAGAGATTAGGTAATTTACCCAAGCCAGTAATCATAATCTATTCAGGTAAAATGTAAAGCCATCAAAGGGGTTGGTACCTACTTATTACAAGAGCAAATTGTACAGGAGACTGAAAAATTTGCCTGCAAATCTGCAAGCAAAGGCTTTATTAGCCTGGGCTAGACTGTTGATGGTCTGCCCTTTCTACCTAATTATTTACATTGTGGGAGCGAGGAGAATATTAATGATGCCAGTGGAGTTTTTGTTTTTGTTTTTGTTTTTGGGTTTTTTTGTATTTTGTTATTTTTTTTGTTTAATTCCAGAAAATGACCAAAGATCATTTGGTAGAAGAGAAAGCTTCTCTTCAGAAAAGTCTTCTTTACTATGAAAGTCAACATGGAAGGCCGGTAATATCTCTCTTGCTAAAAAGATTAGATTTTATGTCTTAAAAAAGAACATGAATCACTTCTGTGGCCTGCGTTCTTCAGGGCTGTTTTTTGAGCATTATTTCCTACAATTGGGGGATTGCCTGTATTTAATATAAAATTTGAAATTGGGAGAATAAGTCATTGTTTAATGTTTTGGACATTTTAGATTTGTGATGACTAGACAGTTTCTTTTTTTTCTTGCTTCAGGTGACCAAGGAAGAAAGGCATATTGTTAAACCTCTCTATGATAGATACAGGCTTGTAAAACAAATGCTTACAAGAGCTAGCATCACTCCTGTCCTTGTAAGTAAAATAAGCAGTAATTCTCTAGTTCATTTTATCAAGATGTACTCTTCCCCCCAAAAATTATTATTGTGGTATGTTGGAGAAATACACAGTCAAGACAGAAATAATTGTCCTTGTAAGGTGAGATTACTGATTTTAAAGTAAGAAACTAATAATGTCTGCTAGTATATCCCAGACACTTTTGTAAGCATTTTGTAAGCATTTTTATGTATGTTTATGTCATTAAATCCTGACAAGTAAAATCACAACAGGTAGAATATGATAGCATCATTTCAGAGGTGATGAAACTGAGGCTTAGGCAGTGAGGGATGTGCCTAATCTACTTTGTAAGTGACAGAAGCAGAATGGGAAACTCATGCAGAGTTTCTAGTTTATTTCCATTTAAATTCATGTCAGAGTGTCTAGTTTATTTCCATTTAAATTCATGTCTTTGAAAATGCATCAGTTTTGTGGTGGCCATGATGATGTCCTTTTATTTGCATAATGATATAAGCTGACTTTTAAAATAAGTTAATCTTTTTAATGAGAAAAAGTCACTTAAAATAATGCTTATTGGTATTTGTGTGCATTTTTAAAGAAAAATGAAAACTGTAGTATTTAAATGCAGATTAAGCGCTGTCTTCAAATTAACCTTTAGATAGTATGACTGTAGATAGATTGGTCTTGGGTTCAAATAGAAAACAGCATGTATCCCATTCTACATGATTTCCTATGAATTAATTCACTGAACCTTCTGGTTTGCTGTGGCTTTCAGGCTATTTTTATGTAGACAGCTACTTGCATGGCGGCTTCCTTTAGGTGATGACTGCCTGGTGACCTTTTTTTTTTTTTTTTTTTTCTTCTAACTTTTATTTTAGATTCAAGGGGTATATGTGCAGTTTTATTACCTGGATGTATTGCTTGATGCTGAGGTTTAGGGTACAAATAATCCTGTCACCTAGGTACTGAGCATAGTGCACAACAGTTTTTCACTCCTTGCCCCCTTCCCTTTCCTCCCCACAGTAGTCCACATTGTGTGTTGTTGCCTTTTTTTATGTCCATGAGTACCTGATGTTTAGCTCCCACTTATAGATGAGCACATTCAGTATTTGGTTTACTGTTCATTTGTTACTTCGCTTAGGATAATGGCCTCCAGCTGCATCCATGTTATCCCAAAGGACATGATTTTTTTGTTTGTTTGTTTTGTTTTTGTTTTTGTTTTTGAGATAGAGTCTCGCTCTGTCACCCAGGCTGGAGTTCAGTGGTGCGATCTCGGCTCACTGCAACCTCCGCCTCCCAGGTTCAAGCAGTTCTCCACCTCAGCCTCCCGAGTAGCTGGGATTACAGGCACCCGCCACCACGCCTAGCTAATTTTTTAGTAGAGACAGGATTTCACCATCTTGGCCAGGCTAGTCTTGAACTCCTGACCTTGTCATCCATCTCCCTCGGCCTCCCAAAGTACTGGGATTACAGGCATGAGCCACTGTGCCCTGCCAGTTTTGTTCATTTTTTATGGCTGTGTAATATTTTATGGTGTATATGTACCACATTTTCTTTATCCAATCCACTGTTGATGGGCACCTGATTTCATGACTTTGCTATTGTGAATAGTGCTATGAATAACCATGTGACTGCATGTGTTGTTTTTGGTAGAATGATTTGTTTTCTTTTGGATATATATACCTAGTGATGGGATTGCTGAGTCGAATGTCAGCAGATGAATGGGTAAATAAGATGTGGTAACCCATACACCCAAAATATTCTTCAGCCATAAAAAACAATGAAATAATGATAGATGCCACAACATGAGTGAACCTTGGAAACAAGCTGAATGAGAGAAGCCTGACACAAAGGGGCACATATTATATGATACCCTCTTTATGAAAGATTTAGAATAGGCAAGACCATAGAGACAGAATTTAGATTAGTGGTTACCAGGGGCTAGGGGGAGAAGGCAAATGAGTGACAGCTAATGGGTACAGAGTTTCTTCTGAGGTAATGAAATGTTCTGAAATTAGTGGAGATAGTTGCAAAACTTGGTAAATATACTGAAAACCACCAAATTATACATTTTAAAAGGGTGAATTTTATGATATATAATTATATCTTAATAAAGTTGTTTTTAAAAAAGTATAGAATGGTCCTCAAACCAAAAAAGTTGACACCTATTTTTAAAAAGAAAAGTGCTTCCAATTAAACTATATATGTGTTCTTATCATTTAGATTTTTTTTTTTTTTTTTTTGAGGCGGAGTCTTGCTCTGTTGCCCAGGCTGGAGTGCAGTGGCACAATCTCTGCTCACTGCAACCTCCACTTCCTGGGGTTCAAGTGATTCTCCTGCCTCAGTCTCCTGAGTAGCTGGGACTACAGGCGCCCGCCACCACACCTGGCTAATTTTTTTGTATTTTTAGTAGAAGCGGGCTTTTACTGTGTTAGCCAGGATGGTCTCGATCTCCTTACCTGTGATCTGCCTGCCTTGGCCTCCCAAAGTGTTGGGATTACAGGCATTAGCCACCACGCCCGGCCCATTTAGAATTTTTAAAATATCTGTTGTATGAGCTCTTTTAGACTTTTCTAGGCATAAATTATTATCTTCCTTCTGCATAAATAAAAATATAAGCAAAAATAAATTTAAGCAGTTCCTAAAAATATTTAAAGCAAATGTTTAAGATTTTGAAAATTAAACAGAAGATTCATAACATAATGGAGTGAAGCTTTACTTGACACTTTGAATACTTAAAATGTAAAACTATTTATATTATTGATTGTTATAGGGATCTCCATCCACCAAGAGAAGGGGTCAGATGTTACAGCCAATCATAGAAGGAGAAACTGCACATTTTTTTGAAGAAATCAAGGTAATCCTTTAAAGAAATAATTATCTAATCCCTTCCCTAAGGGAAAAGTTCAAAGACAAGACATGTTTAATTCTCTGTTTGGATATCTTTTTAGGAAGAAGAAGAAGATGGTGTTAATCTGTCCTCTGAGTTAAGTGATATCTTGAAAACTGCAGTACAGGTACAGTCTTCATTAGAAAACTCTGAATCTGATGTTGAAGAAAATCAAGAAAAACTGGCTCTGGATCTCCGATTGTCAAGTTCTCGAGCAGCTTCTATGTATGTATGCTGATTTGTGATTTTAGCCTATTTTTATGATAAAATGTATATGCCAAGAAATTTGATGTTAAATGAGCATTAAGGAATTAATAGGAGATAAATCAAGATTTATCAAAGGATGCATGCTTTTTAAGTGTGATTTACAAATATTTATTGTCATTCCCATTTTTAAATAAAACATCACTGTTTCAAAAATTAAAAAAAAAAAAATCTAGCCAGGCACAGTGGCTCATGCCTATAATCCCCGCACTTTTTGAAGCTGAGGCAGGAGGATTCCCTTGAGGCCAGGAGTAGAAGACCAGCCTGGGCAACATAGACCCAGACTCTATAAAAAATTTTTAAAAATTAGCCAGGGGTGGTGGCGTGCATGTGTAGTCCCAGCTACTTGGGAGGCTGAGGCAAGAGGATCGGTTGATTCTCTGTTTGGAGGATATTGAGGGCACTGTCGCACCACTGTGTTCGAGCCTGGGCGACAGAGTGAGACTCTGTCTCTAAAAAAGCAAACAAACAAAATCCTACAGTTGATTTATAACAAAGTACAGGAACTAGTTGCGAGTTGATCTTTTTGTTCAATATCCACTTCTTTACCTTTGGATGATATGGTATATGTCACTGGTTCTGAGCCCTGACTTCACTGGGAAGATTTTAAAGTACTGATGCTTGAATCCTTCAGCTGTTCTGATTTCATTGGTTTGCAGTGGAGCTTAGGTATTGGTAGAGCTAAGAGTTCCCCAGCTGCTTTTAATTTGCAGCCAGAAATAGAACCTCTCTTAAGAATATAATGAATCAAGTGTGCCCTTCAGTATTTTCTTACCATTTCAATTCTAGGCCTGAATTACTGGAACAACTTTGGAAAGCCAGAGCTGAAAAAAAGAAACTACGCAAAATGTTGCGGGAATTTGAAGAAGCATTTTATCAACAAAATGGAAGGTTTGTTGAGCATCACAAAATTGAGTCATCTTTCTCCTCTAACTCACAAGTTGACCATATGTTGAAATAATGGAATACGTGGGGTTAGAAATTGTGCATATAGGATGCTAGCACTGAAAAATTTTAAAACATTCCTTTATGCTCCGAGGCCCTGCTTTTAATGGCCAGGAATAGTCACAGCTAGTGTAAACAAATCTGATTAACTATTTTCAGATTGTCCTAGGGTGCCTTGGTTGTACTGCAGTGATTTTATATTCTTTAATTCTACATCCTTACCCTTTTGGGAGTGGTTGTGAAATGAGATACCTCTTATTTTAGAAAGCATCCCATGACAGGAGTGGTATCCTCAACTAGTTTGGATTTTTTATCCTATACTGAGACCATTGTGTTCATACTGTGTGTTGAGGCTGCCCATTTCCAAGGTGTGTAACAGTGTGCCAGGCATGTGGCTCCTATAATACAGTATGGCACGTGCCTTTATCTAACTAGGTAATGCACAATGGCTTGGAAGGGCTCTTTTAAAACTAAGAAAAATACATTCCAGTTCTGATGGTGGCCAGAAGTTTGGGTTCAGTTATCTCAGGCCTGAGAAACATTTTTCTAAGTAGCTGGGTTATCTTACCAAGCTGATAGCTAATACTACAAATTCTAAAATATCTGTACTCTAATTCCCTTTGCTTTGTGAGTCTCCTATATAGGTTGGCACATATGGTTAAAAATAATCTGAAGTGGGCTGGGCACAGTGGCTCACGCCTGTAATCCCAGCACTTTGGGAGGCTGAGGCGGGCGGATCACGAGGTCAGGAGATTGAGACCATCCTGGCTAACACAGTGAAACCCCATCTCTACCGAAAAATAAAAAATTAGCTGGGCATGGTGGCGGGCACCTGTAGTCTCAGCTACTCCAGAGGCTGAGGCAGGAGAATGGCGTGAACCCAGGAGGCGGAGCTTGCAGTGAGCTGAGATGGCGTCACTGCACTCCAGCCTGGGTGACAGAGCAAGACTCCGTCTCAAAAAAAAAAAAAAAAAATTGAAGTGCAGAAATGCATTTTTCTAAGTGTCTTCTATTTCATTGTATTATTGGAAGAAAATTTTGCTTATAATTAGAATAGTTTGATTCTTTAGCTAGTGATTAAACTGAATTGCATTGGGTCATTACTATAAAGTTAGAAAATTGTTCTTGTTGCAGGTAAGATAATTTACTTTTACATCTCAATTCACTGGAGCCACAGTTAACTAAATGTATTAAATGACTCAGTGTAGCCTCCAACACTTAATAGATATTCACAGACCTGGCAGAGTCTAGTGCTGGATGTCCTACTAAAATATTGGGTTTCCTACAGTTATCTAAATTGATTATTTGTAAGTATAGCATCATTTAATCTATAAGTAGAGAAGTCCATCAAAAATTTTAGAAATGTTCCTTGGAGATGAGGGTATTAGTCCAATAACTTTTTTTTTTTTTTTTAAACGGAACAACTTTTTATTTGAACTTATATTTAGTAACAGTATGTCTCATATTAAGACAACTTTTGGATCTTTTTTTCCAAATGATCTTTAGAACATTACAAATGTTATTTTCTCCCCTAGGAATGCCCAGAAAGAGGATCGTGTTCCAGTGCTTGAGGAGTACAGGGAGTACAAGAAAATTAAAGCCAAGCTTAGGCTTCTTGAAGTTCTTATAAGCAAGCAAGATTCTTCAAAATCCATATAAAATACATTCTTTGAAAATTCATATCATAAAGTCAGTTGTATTCCTTGAAGCTATCATCATGGGTACTTGGCTGGTACTTAAATTCATTTTGTCAGGCACTCAGAGAATCTCATTTTGTACTTAGTTGTGGTGCCAGTAAACAAAACAAATGATGGGAGAGTAAGTAGGCCCTCTCAAGGGAGCGTAAGTGATGTTCCATATTAACCACAGACTGTCCTCTCCACTTTTAGCAAACATGGTTTCCTTCATTGTTTTGTACTACAAATACATCCTTTTAGCAAAAGGCTATAATTTTATTCTTTCAACTTCAAGAACTTTGGAAATGCAAACTTTTTGTTATTACCAACTTTTTGTTTCTCATTACTGAAGAAAATTGGAGGAAAATCTTCACACTGAATTCTTCTGTTGCCTTTTTCTTACAGAATGACTGAAAATTTGAAAGAAAAACTTATAAAAGTGCACATATGCAACTGTGTTCTCTGTTTTCCTAGAAAACCAAAATCAAACTGAGATTTCAAGTCCTACTGTGGAATACCTTTCTGTTTAATTCCCAAAGTGACACCTTCTCACAGGTAGTATGTTAGTAAAATTTTGCAATTCAGTGGTCACACAGCTCCTGGATGAAGATAACAGTTGGTAGACCAAAAAGTGACCTTGCTTAGTATATTGAAAACACATACCACACATCACACACAGAACTGAATCATACCACATGCTGCCTATGGGACTTCAGTTACTGTTTCCTGAGTTACTGTTTATCCGCTGGCAATGGTGTGATTTGTCTGGATCAGATCCGCGCTGTTCCCCAACCCACCTCCAGATAATGTGAGAAAATAGCCATGTCAGTATGTAGGAACGCTGATGGTGCTCAGATTTGTGTGTTCAATCAATGGGCCTAAATCAGTAATCATTATGCCTAAGGTAAATCTGTTCTTAACAAGGGCTATACCACTGCATTTTGACATGTACCTTCAGGGGGTTATCTTTTTTTTTCCCCACCTGTTTTAATGAGCAAAATCCATACCAAAACAACAACAACAACGCCCTCTTAAGGAACCACCCTTTGGTCAATTATCACATGCTGTTTAAAGCAGCTGTTTATAGGATGTGTAGTGGTATGCCCCTTGTCATAAACTCTTAGCATATTTTTTCTTTGGCTTTGCATGGCTTTTCTTCAGGTACTCTCCCGGTCACCGAATGGTGACTTCATTTGTGCTAACAGTACAACAGCAGATTTGGATCAGGCTTAATCTAAGTGTTAACTTTTTTTTCCTGGTGCTTTTTTGGATTGATGACTGTCTCACTTTGACTATAGCCATGTTTTGCATGCAATTAACTTTTTTTTCTGGTGCTTTTTTGGATTGATGACTGTCTCACTTTGACTATACCCATGTTTTGCATGCAATGACTCATGCATGGTTTTCTTAGCTAGCTAATATAAACAATTTGTTCCATATAAAAATGGAATTTTGCAACATCCTTTAATAAGGTGAGGGAAGCATGAACCTCAGACTTCTGGCACTATTACATAGTAAGCACATGAAGTAGTTTGATAATAAATAGCAGTTCTAGTACTTCACATTTCACCCGTGTGTGCAATGCCTTTTTTGGGGGCGGGGGGGTGAGGGAAAACCTAGTAGTGAATGTGTAGTTGGGGAATAAAGAAAAGCACTAAATCCTGCCCTTTTTGTGTGGTTTCCTTTTGATACAACTAGGTTATTCATAATGTATACCTAGAAAAGTGAAATTGAAAATGCCAAAAGATGTATCATTTTTATTTGAATTCGTCATGCAGTGTACATTTCAGATAATTTCCTTCAGTCTCCAGATAGGAGTGTATCCAAACATCTAATTTTGTGTGCACTGTGTATTTTATATGAATGTTTTATTTTATATACCACATGCAAAAATGTCCATATGCACTATTTAAATGTTTTAAATAATATATTCCTTCTTTATAATGCTAAATCTATATGAGTACCATATTTTTATAAGTCAGTGGCCTGACTGGTTTCATTTTAGAATTAACAGCTGCTTCATGATGTTATTCAATGTTAATGTTTGGCTGTGAGTAGAATATGTAAAAGTGGCATGGCAGCACTTATGCTCTGTGACGGTATTGTGTGTCATAGTTGACCAGTAGCTGGTAGAATTAGGCAGTTGGTGATAGTTTTACTTTGGTGCAAATAAAAACTGTATATCTATATACAAATAATATATAGATATATATATGTCCACCAGTATAATTGCATTGCTGTGTCTGGCACTTCATTGTACAGACTTTTGTAATAAAAGAACTCGAAAGTTCTAAGTCATTGTAAATGTATGTTTGTTTTTCCATTGGGCTTAAAAAGAAAGTCCCCAAGTGTTCTGTCACCCTTAGGCTTTGTTTAAATGGGGGCTGTGGTAGGGAACAACAGGGTCACTAAACTATTTGGCTGGTTACAACTCTGGGAAATGGTAAGGCAGGGAAGGGCCATGTTATTCATTCCCTTGTGCAAATCTAGGGAGAAGCCGCAGATAGAACAGTTAGCATTTCTTGTTACAGTGAATTATCCCATTAAGAACATTTGATGTACGGTCTCTTAAGAGAAGAGCTTGTCCTGAGGAAGGTGAGTAGTAATCTAAAAATGTCTTTATATTCGAGTTTTAAAATTCAGGGACTATTGAGCACCAATGTGGAAGTTGAGTGCTAAGGTCAAATGATGTTGCTTGGGCTGAGAGAACATGTGGCTATTGTAGGGGGGCTTACATAGCCTAGAAAAATTAGAAGAATTTCTCTCCAGTTTCCAAAATGCCAGCCACACACAACTCTCCAACCCTCCAAATAAGGCTGTTACAGCAACCTCATTTACACTTTCCAAACATAACTTCTTATGACACTGATACGCCTACCCTGCTCTGCATTTTATTTTGGGGAAACCTTAAATGCATTACACCTTAGAAATGGTCTAGGTAAGTTTCCAGTTTGAAGATGTTAGTGAAATTTCTGTAGGTGGCTGAGGAGTTTGTTCTACACTTTGGCTTTTTCCAGAAGACTTCAAATTCTAAAGAATGGAGGGAGGTTACTTTGGTCTTATATAATGGTTTCCCAGAATCCTAAGCCTTTATTGATTCATCTGTGGCCAAAGGAATTCATAACATGTACATGATGCACTTGATAGCACCAATAGTTTTTCTACTCTGTAACTTGGAGAAAACTGTCTTTATCTACTTACTGAACTACTGGAGACCTGCCCCATGAACTAGAAGCATTTTCTTGTACTTTTCTTTCACTTTTCTAGAATTTGATAAGAAACCTCATTATAAATCCTTTGTACCAGTGTGTGTATACTGGAGGCCTGTCATAATATGCATGGATTGTACAGTGAGTCCCTGTCAGAGGCACTTAATTCTGACCCTGAGGATAGTTTGATAGATTTGTTAGTACTTTTTAAAGTGTGCCTGAAATGTGTACAAGTTTATGAAGTAATACATGAATAAGACGGGCGGATCACGAGGTCAGGAGATCGAGACCATCCTGCCGACACGGTGAAACCCCGTCTCTACTAAAAAATACAGAAAACTAGCCAGGCGAGGTGGCGGGCGCCTGTAGTCCCAGCTACTCGGGAGGCTGAGGCAGGAGAATGGCGTGAACCTGGGAGGCGGAGCTTGCAGTGAGCTGAGATCCGGCCACTGCACTCCAGCCTGGGCGACAGAGCGAGACTCCGTCTCAAAAAAAAAAAAAAAAAAGAAATGCTCAGTGATTGCATCACAGATTCTTACCTCCACTTGTCTCAATACTAGAGAGCTGAAACCTTTCTCATCACTTCATTTAGCTTCAAATTGATGTAGTGTAATTCCTTCTCCAGCTCCACAGCATATAAAAAGAGTCTAGAAAATTTACAAGGAAGTAGAGAATGAGTCAGTAATACACTTTTATGTATAGACAGCAAGTTACTAGTTTGAAATGCTTTGGGAAGGTAGTATTGTAAGCTCCTAAAACGTGCTTCTTGTGACCAGTAATAGATCTAATATTCTAAAGCTGTGTGGAGAACAGTATCTGCTATGCAAATCAAATATAAATGGCAGTTTCTGTTATTTAGAGATATGGGGATGTAATCAAAAGCTTCTCACCTTTTAAGCAAATGGAGTCATATGCAACTTTAAAATTGGATAGAAAATAAAGGCATCCCGATAGAATGAGGTTTTAGGTTCAGGAAAATAATGTGTTTAACTCATGTCCTTAATGCCCATGTCATGATATCCCATAATACTCTGGTTAGAACATAAGCTTACTCTCGAAATTCTTCTTGAGTGACAGGCTGGTAGTCATCTTGAATTTCTGTGGAGTAATACTTTTTCTCAAGCCTCTCTTTCCATTTTTTCATCTGCTCTGCCTTTTGAATCTCCTGTCAGGGTAGAGGACAAGTAAAGGCTGCAATCTTTAGTTCTCTATTTCAAGTTTTTGGCACACAAGCATCACAGGGTTGAGGATCTTAAGCTGTTCTCCTCTCCAGCCCTCAGATTTTAAGCCCTGCTGGCTTTTTGTCCTGCCTGGGTGTGCATCAGCGAAGTCACTTCAGAGGACTTGATTGGTGTAATTGCTGTCTAGCATAGTTAGGGAAGCTTTGTAAACAAATTATAAATTACTTGCATTTCACTGCCTTTTCCCTTTAGCATCTCCATCTGAATTATTTTCTCTTTCTTTTGGTCAAAGGTAAGATGTTCTTTCCATACCTCTGTTCTTCAGTGTAGCAAATGTACTAGTAATTAGATTCAAAGTGTATCTGTGGGTATGTTTGGCCTTTCCAGCAGCTTTTCAGCCAGATGACTTCAAAACCCCCTCTTTGTAATTACTGCATTGGTTAGTCAATGTGTGTACTCCAATCTATCTACGTATCCAAAAACAAGCCAAATTGTACCACCAAAAATTGTGTTGCTGAACCTTTCTGTGCACTGTTCTCACTACCACCCGCTTTCCTTAGGGTGTCCAAATACCCTTTTCCCAGCTACAGATAAAAGGCCTGTGTGTTGTGGAAAATAACCATAGCGCTAGAAAAAGGTGAAGAAAGAGGAGACAGTGCACCCAGATGTGATTCAAAACCTTCTCAGTAAATTGGTATGATACTTCCCTGCACCAGCAATAATGCCAGGTAGCAAAGTGGATCCCTTTATAAGGGTTCTGATTACCTTCCTCAGAGAGGTTGGTGATGCCTAGTGCCGTACACTCTGTGGTTGCTTCATAAGTGTGTACTTTTCTGGTCAGAGAAACTGTCTTAGACAGTGCCTTTCTTTAAACCAACATATTCTTTTTTTCTTTTTTTTTTTTTTTTTTTTTGAGACAGTCTCACTCTGTCGCCCAGGCTGGAGTGCAGTGGCATGATCTCGGCTTACTGCAACCTCTCTGTCACCCAGGCTGGAGTGCAGTGGCTCAGTCTTAGCATTCAAAGTGGAAGTTGAATGCTAACCACCCCTTTTGGGTTCAAAGGATTCTCCTTCCTCAGCCTCCTGAGTAGCTGGGATTACAGGTGTGTACCACCACATCTGGCTAATTTTTGTATTCTTTTTAGTAGAGACGGGTTTCGCCATGTTGGCCAGGCTGGTCTTGAACTCCCAGCCTCAAGTGATCTGCCCGCCTCGGCCTCCCAACGTGCTGGGATTACAGGTGTGAACCACTGCACCCAGCCTTAAATGAACATATTCGAAGCAGGAAAGGATGGCTTTCAATCCTAGTTTTGTTTTGGACGCATTACAGCACCCATGGTTTGGCTCATTTACTAATACTTTTAATGTGCTAAAAAGTGGTAGTCCCTGAAACCATTTCTAAATGACCAGGCCAATTATAAAGTGGATGTGTTAGTAATAAAGGTAGAATAGCATAGTAAACTTATTTTAAAAACCCATCTCAGCCATCACTCTTTTTGTGAAGCCTTCCTTGACATTCAGAGGGAAGTGGTACCTTTCCTCATAAGCTGAGCACCAACTCTTCGGTGACCCTTGCTCCAAGCTCCTATGTCCTGGTCACCCTACCTCCTTCCCTTGTGGTAACTGCCTCCTGCAGTTGGTTGTCTGAATGATCTTCATGTTCATATTGGCCCTTATACTTCTGTAATATCTCAGAAGCAAATTCTGTATACTAAACTCCCTCTTTTTGAACTACCTAATGTGATTTCTGTTTTTTGACAACTCAACTGATGAATAATTGGTAGCGGGAGAGACCCAAAGAAACAGACCCTCATAGATAGCATACTTCCACCAAGGGCACAACAGTTGACTTAAACTGAATTTGAGACTGCCACTTGACCATTTTGGATTCCTCATGCTTACAGAACCAGCAGGGAAAGAAGTGGTTATTTATGTATTGAGGTGATTGATCCGAATTACCAAGGGAAAATTGGATTACTGCTACAAACTAGCACAGTGTGGACTGTGCCCAAGGGATTCTCTGGGGTGCCTCTTAATACTTCCATGTCCAAAAGTAAAAGGTAATGGGAAACCACAGCATTCCGTTAAAGGCAGGACCACTGAGAGTTCAGATTCTAAGGTTAATCCTAAAGCAGCTAGCTGAGCTCTTGGCTGTAGGCAAAGGGAATGATATGGAATGGGTAGGAGAAGGAAGTTATAAATACCAACTATAGCCTTGTAATCTGTTACAGAAACAGAATGTAGTCCCTATTCCTATTTCCTCCTTTGCTTGTTATGTATATATTTTCTTTCTCCTTTATCTAAGGAATACTGGTGGTGGCTAACTAGTTTAAATATTAGGTTGCAAAATATTCTTAAGAAATTGTGATTCAACTAGAAGAGGTCATAAAACATGCACAGATGGATACAATTACTGTTGGGACTTTGCGTCTCCCTTTTTAGGGAGAAGGTAAAAGTACCTTCATTTGTATAAAAGATAGTTTGATCTGACTGGATAGAAGCTTGGAATCGTCATTTTATGGAAGTGCAAATGTGTATGCCACAAGAGTGGAATGGACCAACTGTTCAGCTCAAAATTTACCCTCTTGTACACTGTGATGTTGGGTTTTAGGCTTTGTAAATTTCATTCCCTAAACTCTTAATAGCTGGATTCCTGTTAGAATAAATATAGAATAAATATTCTGCCAGTATTTGCAGGATATTGGGGAGAAAGGTGGGTTTTTTTGTTGTTTGTTTTGTTTTTTGTTCTGTTTCTATTGGCATTGCTTATGCAATGGTAGTTATCTCCAGAAGCAGTGGCTCCAGTTGTAGCATCTAGCTGCTTTTGGCATACTCAGAAGCAGCCTCATCACACCCACTCAAGAAGTACAGATTGAGTATCTCTAATCAAAAATCTGATGTGTTCAAAATCCAAAACTTTAGCACCTCCATGACTCTCAAAGGAAATGCTCACTGGAGCATTTTGGATTTCAGATTTTTGAATTAGGAATACAGGCATATAATGCAGATATTCCAACATCCAAAAAAAATCTGAACTCTAAAACACTTCTGGGTCCCAAGCATTTTGGATAAAGAATACTCAACCTTTATCAGCAGCAGCAGTGAGGTACCTTCTCATCACAGGACTGAGCAACAGCTCCACAAGCCCCTTCTCTAAGATAGTAGGTTCTAGTAACACCACCTTTTGTGGTCTTAGCCCTAGGAATGGTAACCTTTTCCTGCAGTCATTATTTATGAATTGCCTCAGTGTTGTCATTTCACTTTTTTCTGTCTTAATATCTGTGTAGTAACCAATTCACTGTAGTATATTTTCTCTATTTGAAATACATATTGTGGTTTCTTCCTGAGTGGGCTCTGACTGATAGATGTAGTACATTTTCTCATTTGGTCAGGTGTATTTTTGTGTCTTTTTTTTTTTTTTTTCTGAGACAGAGTTTCACTCTTGTTGCCCAGGCTGGAGTGCAATGGCATGATCTTGGCTCACTGCAATCTCTACCTCTCAGGTTCAAGCAATTCTCCTGCCTCAGCCTCCCAAGTAGCTGGGATTACAGGTGCTCACCACCAGGCCCGGCTAATTTTGTATTTTTAGTAGAGATGGGTTTCACCATGGTCACCAAATTCCTGACCTCAAGTGGTCCACCTGCCTCAAGTCTCCCAAAGTGCTGGGATTACAGGTGTGAACCACCATGCCCGGCTGTATTTTTGTGTCTTTAAGGAATATTTAAAGTTTTATCTTGGTTTTGAACATTTCATTAATTGCTGGGCATTTTCTACTTTGTTGCTGTTACAAATAAAAATTAAAAATTTGTTAATTTTAAACAAACCAATTGATATTTGCATATATGATGTTTATGTAAGTTATTTTTCCTACCATTTTACCTAATCTTTTTTTTTTTGTAATTTTTCAGATCATCGTATACCTAGAAAATTGAAGAGAATCATAAGGCAGTTTTACTTTTTTCAATTAGAAATACTTCTAATGTAGTTCTCTTATCTAATTGTTTTGACTTTACCCCTCTGATACATCACTATCTTGTCCCTGACATGTTCAATGTTTTCCTATTAAGGTGAAGAGGATAAGATTAATGTTTTTATCATATTAAGGAAGTATCGTTGATTTTTATTTTTCCCCTCAAGATTGGGTGTTGAAACTTACAAAATACCCAGCATTTGTGAAAAGTGATCATGCAGTTTTCCTTTTTTAATGCAATGAATTATGTTAATTAGTTTATTACCCAATTTTGAGCCATCTTTTCATGCCTAAAATAAATACTGTCTGAATCTTGATTATTGTTGCTGTTAGATTCTATCTGCTAATATTTAGGATTTTTGCTTCAAGATTTATACATGAGATTTTCTGTTTTTGGCACAATATATAGTAGTTTCATAAACATAATTTGGGAGTTTCTCTTTTCTCTTTGCCAGGGCAAAGAGGAATGGCTTAAATAGCTTGAAACTGTTTGCTCCTTAAAATCTTGTAGAATTTCTTTGTGAAGACCATCTGATTTTGGAGACAGCTCTTTGATGACTTCATTTCTTTTTGGAGACAGCTCTTTGATGACTTCATTTCTTCTACAGAATGGATTTGTTTAGGCTTTTTATCTTCTGGGCTCAGTTCTGATAAATTTTATTTGCATAGAAATATTACCCATTTCATTCAGTTTTTCAAATGTTATTTTCATAGAATTACACAAAGTCTCTTAGTGAGATCTTTTAATTCCTTCCGTTTCTTATTTCCCCCATTGTAATTTCTTACTTTGCGTGTTTATGCTTTCTCTCCTTTATTCCACTAGTTACCTAGTGATTTCTTTTCACTGATGTTTGCAAGGAACTAGCCTTTTGATTTATTTATACTACTTTTGTTTATAACTCATTAATTCTACTTTAATAATTTTTTTCTTGGTATTTATCTTTTTTTGAAAATTAATGCTAACATTCACTTCTTTACATTCTTTTATTTTTATTGATAAATTTAAGACAGTTTTCCTCTGGGTATTTTTTTACTTTATCTCATAGATTCTGCTACATGGTGTTTTTATTATTTTGTTTTCTTGGAATTCTATTATTTCATTGTTTTTTTTTTTTAGACCGAGTCTCTGTCGCCCAGGCTGGAGTGCACTGGCGTGATCTAGGCTCACTGCAACCTCCGCCTCCCGGTGTTCAAGTGATTATCCTGCCTCAGCCTCCTGAGTAGCTGGGATTATAAGCAAGCGCTGCCACACCTGGCTAATTTTGGTATTTTTAGTAGAGACGGGGGTTTCACCATGTTGGTCAGGCTGGTCTCGAACTCCTGACCTCGTGGTCCGCCCACCTTGGCCTACCCAAAGTGCTAGGATTACAGGCATGAACCCCCACGCCCGGCCTGTATTTCTTCTTTGACTCGAGTCATTTAATAGAGAGTTTTGATATTTTTTAGTCAAAGAATTTTTTCATTTTCTGATTTTGTTACATATTTTTATTATGTTGTTTTTAGAGAATTTTTTTCTGCATTAACTTTTGGAATGTGTTGAGGCTTTCTTTGTGGCCCAGTAGATGAGCAATTTTTATGAATGAGAGTACAGAACTTAATATACAACTGTAAGATCATCTTATTTATTAATATGTTTTGGGTTTTTTAATGCATTTATTTTTCTTGATCTGTTCTTTGTTTTTTTGTGTGTTCCTATTTCTCCTTTTTAAAATCCAGTAATCTTTATGAAAGTGGATACTCTGTTGTTTGGTGCATAGATATTCATAACTGATAAAATTAATCTTAGCTTCATACAGTCATGTAGACTTTAGGTCATTTGGAGCTTTTTGTCTAGAATCCTTTGATTTATATTCAGTTGTGTCCCCTGTTATCTTTTGTTTGCCTTTTAGGTCTTTGATCATGCTTTTATATTTAACATTTTGGAATCTCTTTACGTATATATTTTAGGATATGGCATAGAACTGGGTTTGTTTTGTAATTCAAACCCCATCTGTCCTGTAGTAGAATCCTTAGAAAGGTGATAGTATTCCCTGAGTTCTTGCATGTTTGAGCCTTTATATTTGAAGCATAGCTTTGCTGGATGAAAATATTTTTCTTTTTAAGTAAATTAAGTTTATTTGCATGTATTTATGTTAGATATATCTGGTTGTAGTTATACTGTCTTGTATTTATATTTTAAGTCTTTTACTATGTGATCTGTTTTTGTTTTGTTTTGTTTTGGTAATTTTGCCCTATAGAAATATGTGTATTTTTGTTCTATTGGTTTGTCTTCATATATCTTTTATTTTTTTTTTTGAGATGGAGTTTTGCGCTTGTCACCCAAGCTGGAGTGCAATGGCCCAATCTCGGCTCACTGCAACCTCCGCCTCCCAGGTTCAAGCAATTCTCCTGCCTCAGCCTCCCAAGTAGCTGGTATTACAGGTATGCGCCACCACGCCCGGCTAATTTTTAATTTTTAGTAGAGGTGGGGTTTCTCCATGTTGGTCAGGCTGGTCTTGAACTCCCAACCTCAGGTGATCCACCTTAGCCTCCCAAAGTGCTGGAATTACAGGCGTAAGCCACCGCACCCGGCCATCTTTGTGTATCTTTTTATATGTCCTTGGTCCTCCCTTTCTTGCTTTGTTTCCCTCCTGTGATCAACAAGCAAATTAACTTGTAAATTTGTCTTCATCTTCCTCTCCTCTGCTACCCAATTATATTCAATAATGTTATTTTTCATTGTATATGAGAGATGATGTCTTTTGTAAGACATACCATTATTTCATGTACCACTTAGGTAAAAAATGTCAATTAAACTATGACCATTAACTATAAAACACATTCTGATTTCACAGATGTTAAAATGTGAAAAAACAAAAGTGTTTTAAAATCAATAAAATAGGGCTGGGCGCAGTTGCTCATGCCTGTAATCCCAGCACTTTCAGAGGCCAAGGCGGGAGGATCGCTCAAGGTCAGAAGTTCAAGGCCAGCCTGGGCAACACAGTGAGATGCCATCACTATATAATTTAAAGAAAGAAAGAAAGAAGCCTGGCCCCAGTGGCTCACAGCTGTAATCCCAAGACTTTGGAAGGCCAAGGCGGATGGATCACTTGAGCCTGGAAGCTCGAGACCAGCCTGGGTAGCATGGTGAAACCTCATCTGTACAAAAACCACAAAAAGTAGCTGGGTATGATGGCACATGCCTGTAGTCCCAGCTACTTGGGAAGCTGAGGTGGGAGGATCACCTCAGCTCAGGGAGGTCGAGGCTGCAGTGAGCTGTGATCATGCCACTGCACTCCAGGCTGGGCAACAGAGCTAACCTTGTCTCAAAACAAATTTTTTTTAAATCAATAAAAGTCTTATTATTTACCATTGTACACTTATGCTAATGTTTCTTTTTCTTTATGCTAGTGTTTCTTACTGGTTTATTCTAAATGACATTCTTTAACTTAAAAAAAAAAAGTTTACTTTTGTACTTTTTGTAGAGACAGGGTTTCACCATGTTGCCCGGGCTGGTCTCAAACTCCTGGGCTCAAGTGATCCTCCCAAAGTGCTGGGATTACAGGTGTGAGCAACCTCGCCCAGTCTCTCCAATCATCTCTTGGTTGGCTGATGCTCATCCTCTAGTAGAATCCTTAGAAAGACGATAGTATTTCCTGACTTCAGGCATGTTTGAGCCTTTATATTTGAAGCACAGCTTTGCTGAATTTAAAATTCCTTGATTTACATTTTCTTTCCTTGAATATATTATAGGTGTTCTTTTGTTGATTTATGGTGTTGAATGTTGTTATGCTAACCTGATTTTCTTTAAGTAAACCCAAATTTTACTTGGATAAGCCTCTTATTGACCATTCTAGGTAAAGTTTCCCCATACACAGTGTGTCTTTCAATTCACGTCACCTTCTATTTCAGGAATGGTCTACCTCCGCCTTGCAAAGTGCTGGGATTATAGGCATGAGCCACCACACCTGGCCTGATTTTTTTAAAAGAATATCAAAATTAGGCCGGGCAGGAAGTAAGGAGTTCGAGACCAGCCTGGCCAACATGGTGAAACCCGGTCTCTACTAAAAATACAAAAAGTATCTGGGTGTGGTCTCAAAAAAAAAAAAAAAAAAAAAAAAACACACAAATATCAAATTTAGATAAAAGTTATAAGAACAATACAAATATTTTTTCCTTCTGAAGTATTTGAAAGCCACCAACATGAAGGCTCCATCATCCCTGAATACTTCAGTCTGCATTTCCTCCATATAAGGACATTCTCTTTTATAATTATAATATAACCATCAGAATCAAAAAATTAATATTCGTAGATATGTCTATGAATCCATAGATATGTCTGTGTTTCCCTTTCAAGTTTATCAGTTATCCCAATGATGCCTTTATAGGAAAAGTATCCAGTCCAGGATTATGCATTTTATTTACTTGACATATCATTTTAATCTCATTTAATCTGGAATAGTTCCTCAGCTCTACCTTGACTTCATGATTGACACTTTGAAGAACAGGCCAGTTATTTTGTAGAATGTCCCTCAATTTAAATTTTGTCATGATTTAGGTTAAGATTATATGTCTTCGACAAGGATGTCACAGAAAGGATGCTAATTCTCATGGCCTCCTATCAGGCAGCATATAATTTCCATTTGTTTCAGTGTTGATAGTGGTCACTGACTTGATTAAGGTGCTGTCAGACTTCTCCACCCTAACATTACTGCTTTTCTTTTTGTAATGAGTATTTGGTGGAGAGGCCTGTAAATGTCTCATTCATGGAATCCTTTTATTCAATGGGCTATGAACCATTATTCATCATAGTGCTTAAATATTGTCAAATTTGGCCAGCTTGAGCCCCTTAAACTGATTCTTTTAACAGATTCTCCATCATTCTTTGAGCAGTTTTACTTTATGCCTCAATAAGCTATTCCAGACTCATCTTGTATAGTTGTCCTTCGGTATACATGGGGGATCAGTTCCAGGACCCCCTAGTACACCAAAATCTGCATATACTCAAGTCTCACAGTTGGCCCTGCAGAACCCACATACGGGGAAAAGTCACCCTCCCTAGCCTGCAAATACCGAATTTTTGATCCAGGTAAAAAGATTACACATTTAAGTGGACGTGTGCAGTTCAAACCTGTGTTGTTCAAGAGTCAGCTGTACTTTCCAGCCCTGGAATTAGCAAGACCTCCAAGGAGCCCCAGTTCCTTTTAGAGGAGAATGCTATTTGGAAACCAAGATCTGGGTACTAGTTGTGCTCATTGCTAGTAGGGTGTCGCTTCTAGCCCTCATAGTGGATTGGACAGAGCTAGAAAATACGTGTGTGTACACAGTAGATCTAGATTCCAATCCAGTACCACAAAGTTCACCTTCAGCCTTTCCATTTTTATAATCCCTTTATCCGAAAATGAGAAACTTCAACATTTATTTGCTTGCTTATTACAGTCTCCTGACCCTGCTGTCTTCTTTCTGAGCATTTGGGGGGAGAGGTGGTGACCAGAAATAGAGCAATGGTTCACTTTTTTTTTTTTAAGTGGTAGTGGTAATAGTATATTTAAGGAACATAGGTGTTCCTTAAATTCTGCTATTGTCAGATATATGTTACATATTATAATTTTTGAAATATAAAAGTGTTAAAGTAATTCATCACATTAGTGATTACAAGAGAAAAGTTACCCAAATCATCTCCACAAAGTGTACTCACTATGAATACCCGGTGTGATATTCACACAGTGAGTGTACACCTGTAGGGTTAGGTATCTGGCTGAGAGTACAGGTAAGGAGAGAGGAAGCATCTGAAATCCAAATGGTTTGTCCTAAACGTGAAAGGATCTAGATCTGGGAGATTTATTTGGAGATGACAGTAACTGTTCTGAAAAACAGCAAATCATTTCAATTCTTAACCAGAGCATTTTTGTGAGCATATTTCTAATACAGCTACCACTTGTGTTTATGAAAAAAATTAAAGTCTTACATTTTCGTCAAAGCCTTCTCTTCTGGCTTGTTCAGCCAAATCTCCGCTGCCTTTGCTACTGAAAACATAAAATAAAAATCAGAGGCAAATGACAATAAAAAAGGAAATGCCACCATAACGTACAATCAGATCTGTAGTAAGGATCTGAATAATATTTATTTCAGATAATGCTAATTATTTGGAAAATGTGATCATTAACAAGTTCTTCAGAGTATCATATGCCATTAACTGAAAAAAATGTTTATGCTCCACTGCCAGAGTTCTGGGTTTGGGAATTATTTTGACACCAAAGTCATTTAATAAATGTAAGTGTAAATATAGTGTAAGTGTAAGTATTATTCATAAGTATTGTGTGTAATGTTTTTATAGCCAAGTAAATGCATTTAATTTAGACTAAAATCGTTTCCTACCTTTTTAGAGGGACTTTATTGTCCCCTCCAGCTTTCTCTTACAGCTTTTTCTCAGTAGAATGGCCGGCATTATATTAATTTTAAATTAGCTAAAATTTCTAGTGTTCTCAGAAATTAGGAGGCACTCCTGGGTGTACTGACTGTATATTTAGAATCGCCACATAGGTTGTTGGTGGTTTTGCAATTAAAACCTTACTCATGGCCAGGCATGGTGGCTCACGCCTGTAATCCCAACACTTTGGGAGGCCCTGGTGGGTGGATCACCTGAGGTCAGGAGTTTGAGACCAGTCTGACCAACATGGGGAAACCCTGTCTCTATTAAAAACAAAACAAAACAAAAAAACAACCTTATAAGGTTCTCCTGTAATGTAGAACTTTAAAATGGTAAGTTAAACATTTGAGAAAAGTCATCTTACGTTTTCTTGTCTTCATCTTTTCGAGCTTTCTTCAGTCTGAATTTCTCGAGAACATTTTTGTAACTCTGGGCATAATTTAAAATAGTTTGAAAATTCATCAAAATATATCCTTTATTATTAATGTTTTATCAAAGTAAAATAAATATGTAATGCTTGTCCCTCTGGATTGCTACCCTAAAGAATTGTGGAGGTAAATACTATGATTATCCTTCTTTCACGTGAACTCATTGCTACATATGGTTTACACCTGCTGGTGAAAACACAAAAGGGGTTCTTCAGTTGGGGGCATTACTCTGGAACTTGGAAAAAGCAAAAATCTTTAAAAAGCGTTAACATGTATTGCGTTAAGGATGTTAACATTTCTAGGCCGGGCGCGGTGGCTCAAGCCTGTAATCCCAGCACTTTGGGAGGCCGAGACGGGCAGATCACGAGGTCAGGAGATCGAGACCATCCTGGCTAACACAGTGAAACCCCGTCTCTACTAAAAATACAAAAACTTAGCCGGGCGAGGTGGCGGGCGCCTGTAGTCCCAGCTACTCGGGAGGCTGAGGCAGGAGAATGGCGTAAACCCGGGAGGTGGAGCTTGCAGTGAGCTGAGATCCGGCCACTGCACTCCAGCCTGGGTGACAGAGCGAGACTCTGTCTCAAAAAAAAAAAAAAGTGTTTGTTGGCCGGGCGCGGTGGCTTAAGCCTGTAATCCCAGCACTTTGGGAGGCCGAGACGGGCGGATCACGAGATCAGGAGATCGAGACCATCCTGGCTAACACAGTGAAACCCCGTCTCTACTAAAAAATACAAAAACATAGCCGGGCGAGGTGGCAGGCGCCTGTAGTCCCAGCTACTCGGGAGGCTGAGGCAGGAGAATGGCGTAAACCCGGGAGGCGGAGCTTGCAGTGAGCTGAGATCCGGCCACTGCACTCCAGCCTGGGTGACAGCGCGAGACTCCATCTCAAAAAAAAAAAAAAAAAAAAAAAAAAATTTCTAATGACTATAACCAACATCATATTCAAGTGATAAAAGATGGGGGAAAAAGGCAAACTAATTGGGGGATAGCTTAACAGTTTTTTTGGTTTGTTTTACAGATTAGTTCTTGGGCAAAGTTTGTAAACCCCACTAACCCCACAGCTACTAGGACCTCTTCTCTGTGAAATGCTATGCTTTAGAAACATGGGATATGCAGAGATGGCCAGACTGGCAGGGGAGATGTGACTGATACACATATAACTCTGCTACGCTCAAACTGAGGTAGATATTGAGAGGAGGACAGGACAGATTCCACTTCTTGAAGAAGAATAGAGTGATAGCAAGAGAGAAGAGCTGTAGGAATATTTCAGGGGTTAGAGAATGATTTGAGCAGAAGCTCAGAGGAGAGAGTGAGAACAAGCATGGTATAAAGCACAGTGCTCAGAACAGATGAGCCGGGACATACAGTGTTGTAAATAGAGGCAGAAAGGTAGAAACTATAGTAAAATTATAGTTAATGAAGATAGGTTGGGACTGTGAGACTTGAGGATTTGGAATGTTTCGGTAAGGAATTCGGACTTGACAGGCCTAGGGAAACTGATAACCACATCTGGACTGGCACAGGGAAGAGGCTACAATAGTCAGGAAATGTTACCATGGTGAAGGTAAGTACAAAAAGTACTGAAAGCCTCGTCTAGCGGCAGTTAGAATTTAAAGTATTCCACAAATGTAAGCAAGAACTACAGAGATAAACTATACATATGCCATGACGATAGACTATATAAGGGACAAGGAAACAAATTCTTTTCAAGTTTCTTGAGCCAGGAGTGACTTGAGAGGATAGTGTTGCCATGAACAGAAACAGGAAAGTGAGGAAGGCCGGGCGCGGTGGCTCAAGCCTGTAATCCCAGCACTTTGGGAGGCCGAGACGGGCGGATCACGAGGTCAGGAGATCGAGACCATCCTGGCTAACACGGTGAAACCCCGTCTCTACTAAAAAAAAAATACAAAAAAACAGCCGGGCGAGGTGGCGGGCGCCTGTAGTCCCAGCTACTCGGGAGGCTGAGGCAAGAGAATGGCGTAAACCCGGGAGGCGGAGCTTGCAGTGAGCTGAGATCCGGCCACTGCACTCCAGCCTGGGCAAGAGAGTGAGACTCTGCCTCAAAAAAAAAAAAAAAAAAAAAAAAAAAAAAAAAAAGAAAGTGAGGAAGACAAGACACATGGAGTTCTGAGTTTAGATTGATAGAAATTTAACAGCTTCCAGAGCAAAAACTTTCCGGAAGGAAGAGAGGGTTTTATTATAATACTCAACAGTGCTTTGCATTTAGGAAATCACTCAATAACTATTTGATATATTGCACTCTGAAATAATTTTGGCTACATTTTTGAAGCCAGAGAGCATATCTCATTTCTGTAGTAATGAAATAATGTATCAGTAACACTGGTTCAAAACACAAAACCAACTCTGGGGGTGGGAGTGGGGAGAACACGACCACTTGGGATTAAGTGGTATTCAAACTGCAGGAGGATAAATGTATGAGATTTGTCTTAGAATTCTAATTAGGAAAGAAATTTGACTTACCTGTTTAATCATTTTACCAAGTTCAAAATCCGGCCTTCTGCCTATTGAATAATCAGCTTTCACTTCAGAGTAGGTATCATTAATAATTGCCAAGAACATATTCTAGGAATAAGTATTCAAAAAATTATTTCAATAAAAATTTAGTTTAAATGTTAGTGATTTTAACAAGTTTCAGGTTTGTAAAATTGTATTTAAATTTTAAAAGTAGGCCAGGCATGGTGGCTCACGCCTGTAATCCCAGCACTTTGGGAGGCCAAGGTGGATGAATCACTTGAGGACAGGAGTTCAAGACCAGCCTGGCCAATATGGCAAAACCCCGTCTCTACTAAAAATACAAAAATTAGCCAGACATGGTGGCGTGCACCTGTAGTCCCAGCTACTCAGGAGGTTGAGGCAGGAGAATCTCTTGAACCCAGGAGGTGGAGGTTGCAGTGAGCCGAGTAAGATCGCACCCACTGCACTCTAGCCCGGGCAACAGAGCAAGACTCTGTCTCAAAAAATAATAATAAATAATAATAATAAAAAAGAAACAAGCAAAACATCAAGCTTTAAAAGTAACCCGTATGCTCAAAAATGGGGAAATGTCTATGCAGACAATAAGTAGAATAGAAAATGTGTGGTGTGTGGGTATGGGCAAATATGTTTATTGCAAATGACAAAACAGAATGTAAAAGAATGCATATGAACTGGTTATATATATGCAATATTACATAATGGAAGAAAATTTAGAATGATGTAATTATGTGTTCATAAGGGTGTTTTTTGTTTGTTTGTTTTTGAGACAGGGTCCCACCCTGTTGCCCAGGCTGGGGTGCAGTTGTGTGATCTCAGCTCACTGCAGTCTCCCACTCCCAGGTCCAAGCGATTCTCATGCCTCAGCCACCCAAGTAGCTGGGATTATAGGTGTGCATCACCAAGCCTGGCTAATTTTTGTATTTTTAGTAGAGACAGCATTTCATCATGTTGCCCAGGCTGGTCTTGAACTCCTGAGCTCAAGCGATCCGCTTGCCTCTGCCTCCCAAAGTGCTAGGATTATAGGTGTGAGCCACTGTGTCCAGCCAAGGGTGTTTGCTGTTACTGTTGTTTTTAAATTCTATGAAGCTGTTTAAATTCACAGTCTTACTACAGCTCCTGCAACTACTAATGTCCAGATAACACAAATGTAGAAAGGATATTCTTACCCCAACAGCCCACCTTTCACTGTGGCCCAGCTCTGTCACCCTAAGAGTCTTGTCTGTCACCAGGGGATAACTTCTGTGCCTGACAAAAAGTGTTTTCATGGAGGACAGTACAATGCCTTGACTAGAAAGGCAAGGTTCCTTGGTTAGGAAGCCCAAATAGACTTGTTCTGAGTGCATGTGAGAGATCCATCCTGATAACTCCTGAAAACCACAACATGTTAAGTGTTTGGCTGTAAGGGCCAAAAGCCATTGCAATATGGGCAGAATATTAATGGCCACATTCATGGCTCATGGCATGCATTGTCCCAGCCTGAAGAGACCTGGGACATTCAGATTATTTATGTGAAGGATTTAGCACATTCCCATCTAAAACACCCAGAAATTAACTACTGTGATTACATTCTTCATTGGACAACTTGAAAACAGTCACTGGACTAGTGAACCTGGATTACTAGGGATCCACACAATTCTTAATAAATGTAAAGTACCCTGACAGCTGAGCAGAAATAATAGTTTATTCTAAATGAGTAATTTTATTTTTTATTCTAAAAAGTAAGAAATGTAAGGAATATATATTATCGCTCTTACCAGCAGGACAAAGAACACAAAAAAGATGAAAGTGATGAAGTAAATGGGTCCCAAGATAGGATTGGCTTGCTGAATACCAGCAAAATTAAAATCTCCAAGAACAATTCGAAATTGTGCAAATCTTTAAGAGAGAAAAATATTAGAAAACATATACCTTCATGTACATACATGACAACTGATGGGAGTTACTAATGTCTCTAAGAGGATATCTAGCAGCATATGGCATATGCTTTCTGACTTTAATTATGTTACTACAGAGTTGCGTAAAATTGGATGTAGAAAATTCCCCTAAAAGAAAGACTTAAAGTACCTCAATAGCCGAATAGGTAATGTAGGACATGACTGCTTTAATGAATGTGAACTCAGTGTTAATCTATAACTTTTTTTTTTTTTTTTTTTGAGACAGTCAAACTCTTACCACCCAGGCTGGAGTGCAGTGATGCTCTCTCGGCTCACTGCAACTTCTGTCTCCCAGGTTCAGGCGATTCTCCTGCCTCAGCCTCCCAAGTAGCTGGGATTACAGGCGTGCATCACTGTGCCCGGCTACTTTTTTTGTATTTTTAGTAGAGACAGTCTCACCATGTTGGCCAGGCTGATCTCAAACTCCTGGCCTTAAGTGATCCGCCCACCTCAGCCTCCCAAAGTGCTGGGATTACAGGCATGAGCCACCGCACCCAGCCCACTTGTAACATTTGAACCTGAGATACATGTTTACTAACTGGTTTTGGCAGTGGCTTTCTTGGCCGGCTATGCCTGTGTCCTTCTAAACATTAGAACTTTGAATTTGTTCAAGTGATTTTTCAACTTGTAGAAGGTTTAGATCCAAGAGCCCTAAACTTTCTAATGTCAGTGAAGTGAATTTTTGTCTTAACCAACTCTTAAATTCTGATAAAATAGGGATGCCAACAATATGTCACTTGCTAGTCTCAAACAAGTGCTGATAATAATACTCAACATGATCCTAAGGTTTATTTTACCCTCTTTGATAGCCTGGTTTGATAAGAAATACCACTTAAAGTATTTCAAACCTTCCTTTTTCTAATTTTAAAGATGGAAAATGAAGAAATTAAGACTTTGCGTAGCACAGTAGTAACAAGTAGAATTAGAATTTTCTAACTTGGAAATCTTATTTTCTCATTATTAACTTCCAGTGGTCTCACTAGACATATCAGGAATATCAGTTTAAATTATGTGTGTGTGTTCTTTATTCTATGAGGAAATTTGGAAAGAATTTTTTTTTTTTTTTGAGACGGTGTTTCGCTTTTGTCACCCAGGTTGGAGTGCAGTGGTGGGATCTTGGCTCACTGCAACCTCCATCTCTCCGGTTCGAGCGATTCTCCTGCCTCATCAGCCTCATGAGTAGCTGGGATGACAGGCACGTGTCACCATGCCTGGCTAATTTTTGTATTTTTAGTAGAGATGGGGTTTCACCACGTTGGCCAGGTTGGTCTCAAATTCCTGACCTTAGGTGATCCACCCGCCTTGGGCTCTCAAAGTGCTGGGATTACAGGCGTGTGGAAAGAAATTTTTAATCCTATGTTGATAACTCTGCGTAATTGGTCAGTGAAAAGGAAGAAAGGCTGCTTGTCCCTTATTGCTTTTGCCAGTCACATAAAAGGAGCAAAGAGCTTTAATGAAGGAAGAAAAAGCATTCAAAGAAATGGGCTACATGAAGTCCTAGGACTCAGAGTTATCTGAGATTCCATCCTTGGCACCTAGCTAAGACCTGACCAAATCATACCTAAAGTATTTATCTTGCTTTTAATACTGGTTTATAATGCTTTCCTCCATAAGATAGAGAAAATACTGAATTGGAAGGAAACTAAGTCTCACCACAAATCAAATATTTTTTCTGGCATAGGAGAATAAAAGGTTCTGTTTTAGTGTTTCTGCCATGATCTTACTGTTTTGTAACTTTCTGATGCCCCGCAAACTTTAGATAGAGTTCTTCCTTATTGAATTACCATAACTAAAAGCCTGTTTCATAATAATGTGCCATTTGTCATTAATAAGACTTTCCAGTCTCTCTCTTGGAGTCATTGATTGGGTCACTACAAGAAATTCATCTTTAACTTGAGGGTGTAGCAATTCAAGCTCCCTTTTTGATGTATAGAAAGGTGACTAGATAGTCTTCTCCCTACACACACACACACACACACACACACACACACACACACACACACACACACCGTGCAGGCCCTGGACCTTGCCTCTGTCTCCTTCCTGAGAGGTGGCCAGTAACACAGTTTCTCAACTATTTCTTCTGGATCAGAAAAAAAAAAAAAAGATTCTTGGAAGGTGGAAGAGAACCACAGGAAACTATTTCTCCCCTGTCCCCATCTAGACAATAATTACATGGACAGAATCTGTCAGATGTACTACTTTGGAACTCTAGTGTCTGTTGAAGAAGGCCTGCAACTTCCAGGGAAAAGCTTGGACAGTAAATTGCAGTTAATTTTGGACAATTTCAGCTTTTATCTCAATAGCTATGCATCCCCTACTAATTAGCCTCATAGATGGGATCCATTCACATGTTTGTGAAGCAGCTTGCATGTAGCTTATGGGAGCCATGTGGGGAATAAATACCATGTCTTTCAATAATTGGGGATCTGTGTGGTGACTGCTGATTGCTGCTTCTGATCGTGGAGATGCAGGCACTGAGGTGGGCAGCCATTGTTGCATCTCCATTGTTGCAAGACCATCCTTCAGCTGAAGCAATGTCCTTGGGATTTAAAGGGCTGTTATCCTTCCCCTACCTCTCACTTTATTCTTCTCTTTTCCTTTTTTGGGATCCAGACATTAAAGACTAGGACATTCAGAACCAACTCCGTATCAGGGGAAAGTTAGGAAGTCATTGTGCATTCCCAGGGAAGGGCATAGGCTGAGGAAAAACCTGAGAAGACCTTAAGTGTGCAACTCAGGGTGATCCTTGGCATGGAGCCAGACTATAAAAATAAAAAATAAGAACAAAAAATGGCAAACCGTGGGGAAGGGGAAGAATCTGATTTTCTTTTTTTTTTTTTTTTTTTTGAGGCGGAGTCTCGCTCTGTCGCCCAGGCTGGAGTGCAGTGGCCAGATCTCAGCTCACTGCAAGCTCCGCCTCCTGGGTTTACGCCATTCTCCTGCCTCAGCCTCCCGAGTAGCTGGGACTACAGGCGCCCGCCACCTCGCCCGGCTAGTTTTTTGTATTTTTAGTAGAGACGGGGTTTCACCGTGTTAGCCAGGATGGTCTTGATCTCCTGACCTCGTGATCCGCCCGTCTCGGCCTCCCAAAGTGCTGGGATTACAGGCTTGAGCCACCGCGCCCGGCCAGAATCTGATTTTCAAAGTAACATTATTAGATTCAAATGTCTGGTTTGAATTTTTATTATTTTTTATTTTTTGTACAGACATAGTCTCCCTTAGTTTCCCAGGCTGGTCTCAAACTGCTGGGCCCAAGTGATCCACTTGCCTTGGCCTCCCAAAGTGCTAGGAGGTTCCCAAAGTGCAATGGCTCCAAAATGTGAGCCACCACACCCAGCTTGGTTTGAATGTTTTAAAAATCACAAAATCACAAGACATACAAAGTTTGAATCTAAAAATTCACCAAAAAATCACTAGATACACAAACAGGGAAATATGAGCCATTCAGTGGAAAAAACAAAACCAAAACCAAAAAAAACGCAAGCTAGTAGATACTGTCTCTGAGAAAGACCAGATGACGGCCTACTAGACAAATACTTTAAAATAACTGTCTTAAAGATGCTGAAAGAACTAAAGGAAAGCATGGATGAAATCAAGAAAATGTAAACAAAATGGAAATATCAATAAAGTGAAAACCTAAAAAGAAACAATTCCAAGATGGAAAAATAATAACCAAAATGAGAAATTTACTAAAGGGATTCAAAGGAAGATTTGAGCAGGCAGAAAAAAGAATCAATGAACTTGAAGATAGGATAATTTACATTATTGAGTCTGAGAAACAGAAAAAAGAAGAAAAGTGAACAGGGCTAGGTGGCTAACGCTTGTAATCCCAGCACTTTGGGAGGCCAAGACAGGTGGATCACCTGAGGGAGGGAGTTCCAGACAAGCCTGGCCAACATGGTGAAACCCTGTCTCCACTAAAAAAACACAAAAATGAAGGCCAGGAGTTCGAGACCAGCCTGACCAACATGGAGAAACCCCGTCTCTACTGAAAATACAAAACTAGCCAGGCATGGTGGTGCATGCCTGTAATCCCAGCTACTCGGGAGGCTGAGCCAGAAGAATCACTTGAACCTGGGAGGCGGAGGTTACAGTGAGCTGAGATCATACCACTGTGCTCCAGCCTGGGCAACAAGAACAAACTCCATCTCAAAAAAAAAAAAAAAAGAAAAGAAAGAAAGAAAATAATCCAATTTAAAAATGGACAAAGGACCTCAATAGACATTTCTCAAAATAAGACACAGAAATGGTCAACAGATATATGAAAAAATGGTCAACATCACTAATCAGGAAAATGCAAATTAGGCCAGGCACAGTGGCTCACACCTGTAATCCCAGCACTTTGGGAGACTGAGGCAGGTGGATCACTTGAGGTCAGGAGTTCGAGATCAACCTAGCTAACATGGTGAAACCCCATCTCCACTAAAAATACAAAAAGTAGCCAGGCGTGGTGGTGCATGCCTGTAATGCCACCTACTCGGGAGGCTGAGGTGGGAGAATCACTTGAACCCAGGAAGAGGAGGTTACAGTGAACCGAGATCATGCCACTGCATTCCGGCCTGGGCAACAGAGCAAGACTCCATCTCAAAAAAAACGAAACAAAATGAGCTATCACCTCGCCACTGCACTCCAGCCTGGGCAACAGAGCAAGACTCCATCTCAAAAAAACAAAACAAAATGAGCTATCACCTCACATCTGTTAGAATGGCTCTTATCAAAAAGATAACAAGTGTTATCGAGGATGGAGACAAAACGAAAACTTCATACACTGTTGGTGGGAATGTAAAATGGTACAGCCACTATGCCAAACAGTATTGATATTCCTCAGAAAATTAAAAATAGGACTAACATATGATCCAGCAATCCACTTCTTGGTATATGTATCTACAGGAAATAAAATCAGTATGTGAAAGAAATATCTGCCCTCCCATGTTCACTGCAGCATTGTTTAGCCAAGATAGGGAATCAACCTACGTGTCTATTAATGGTTAAATGGATAAAGAAAATATGGCATATATAAACAATGGAACACTATTCAATCTTTGAAAAGGAGGAAATACTGTCATTTGTGACAAGGATGAAATTGGAGGACCATCATATTAAGTGAAATAAGCAAGGCACAGAAGGACAAATACTGCATGATCTCACTTATATGTGGAGTCTGAAAAAATTGAAGTCATAGACGCGAAGGGCAGAACGGCAATTGCCAGGGGTTGGAGAGGTGGAGTTCAAGGGAAATTGAGAGATGTATGTCAATGGGTGTAACATTTCAGTTAGACAGAATAATAAGTTCTGGAGATCTACTGTATAGCATGGTGACTATAGTTAATAATGTATACTTGAAAATTGCTAAGAAAGTAGATCTTAAATGTTCTTACCACAAAAAATGATAAATATGAGAGGTGATGGATATGTTAAACATAGCCTGATTTAATCATTTCACAATGTGTACATATTTCAAAACATCACACCTATAGCATAAATATATATAATTTTAATTATACCTTAATAAGTCTGGAGGGGGAAATAGATCATGTGATCCAGCAATTCTACTTCTGGGTATATAACCAAAGGAACTGAAATATCCATCCAACTGAATGGATATTTATACATCCATGTTCACAGCACTGTTATTCACAATAGCTAAAATGTGGAACCAACCCAAATGTGTATTGACAGATGAATGAATAGGCAAAATGTGGAATGTACATATAATAGAATATTATTCAGCCTTTTTAAGGAAGGAAATTCTGACTACATGCTACAACATGGATGAAACTTAAGGGCATTTATGCTAATGAAGTAATCCAGTCACAAAAAGACAAATAATATATGATTCCACTTATATGTGTTTTTTTTTTTTTTTTTTTTTTTTTTGAGATGGAGTCTCGCTCTGTCGCCCAGGCTGGAGTGCAGTGGCAGGATCTCGGCTTACTGCAAGCTCCGCCTCCCGGGTTTACGCCATTCTCCTGCCTCAGCCTCCCGAGTAGCTGGGACTACAGGCGCCCGCCACCTCGCCCGGCTAGTTTTTTGTATTTTTTAGTAGAGACGGGGTTTCACTGTGTTAGCCAGGATGGTCTCGATCTCCTAACCTCGTGATCCGCCCGTCTCGGCCTCCCAAAGTGCTGGGATTACAGGCTTGAGCCACCGCGCCCAGCCGATTCCACTTATATGTTGTACCTAGAGTAATCAAAATCATAGCAACAAAAAGTAGAATGGTGGCTGACAGGGGCCGGGGAAGGGGAAAATAGGGAGTTATTGTTTTAATTGGTATAGAGTTTTTGTTTTCCAAGATGAAGAGATTTGGAGATAGATGGGGGTGATGGTTGCACAATATGAATGTGCTTAATATCACTGAACTGTACACTTAGAAGTGGTTTAAATGGTAAATTTTATGTTATATATATTTTATCACCATAAAATTTTTGAAAAAAGAGCTTAAAAATGCCTTCAGGGCAAATAGCTTTGGGTGCTGGGCTTACTTCTCTGGGTTGTGGCCTTCTGACTTTGACCCAGTTATTACTCACTTTCTTATTAATTTCTCATTGTTTTTTATGTCATCCAGCTTTAAAATTGTCCTCAAGAGGAGATTGATCTGAATAGCCTAACACATCATTACCAAAAACAGACGTCCTCTCATTAACCCATTCCAAAGTTCTCTACCTGTTCTGTGCTTTATACTTTCCTTTCCTCTTCACTACCCACGGTAAGACAAATTTCCTAGGCTCTGTAAATTATTACATCTGTATTAAATGCCAATTATTACCAAGTTTTATTATTATTTTTATTATTTTAGAGATGGGATCTCCCTCTGTTGCCCATGCTGGAGTGCAGTGGCACGATCATAGCTCACTGTGACCTCAAACTCCCAGGCTCAAGTGATCCTCCTGCCTCAGCCTCCTGAGTAGGTAGGAATACAAGCATATGCCACCACATCCAGCTAGTTGTTTTTTATTTTTTGTAGAAACGGAGTCTTGCTGTGTTGCCCAGGTTGGTCTTGAACTCCTGGCCTCAGTGATTCTCCCATCTTGGCCTCCCTAATGCTGGGATTCTAGGTGCCATGGGGCCCAGCCTCAAGCTATTTTAAAAATACATGTTTGGCAGATTAGCAAAGGACGATCAGGTCAATATCAATAAAAATATTAAGATGGAGCCCTCTAAAAAAGACACTTAAGATTTCTTTTGGCTGGGTGTGGTGGCTCACATCTGTAATCCCAGTGCTTTTGAGATGCCGAGGCAAGAGGATTGCTTGAACTCAGGAGTTCAAGACCAGCCTGGGCAACATGGCTAAACCTTGTCTCTCCAAAATACAAAAATTGGCTGGATGTGGTGGCACACCCAGCTACTCAGGAGGCTGAGGTGGGAGGATTGCTTGAGCCCAGGAGTTTCAGGATGCAATGAGCAGTGATAACGCCATTGTATGCCAGCCTAGGTGACAGAGTGGAGACCCTGTCCAAAAAACAAAATACCAAGAGAATAATTACTATAGAGACATGGGGGACAATTTCCATTATTTTAGGTAAAATTATCACTTCCAATGAAAAATGAAAAATTATTTTTCTAACTTGACCTAGTAACACCTTAAAAATGGACACCATCACCCATTTGGCTCCTTCAATGCCAAACCCTAATTTGAATGTGATAGATATTTAGCCATCAATGAAAATATCAGCCAGGCTGGTGGCTCATGCCTGTAATCCCAGCATTTTGGGAGGCCGAGGCAGGAGGTTCACTTGAACCCAGAAGTTTAAAACCACCCTGAGCAACATGGTGAGACTCCCTCTCTACAAAAAATAATAAAAATGTAATCAATCAGGTGTGGTGGTGCACACCTGTAGTCCTAGCTACTTCGGAGGCTGAGGATAGCTTGAGTCCAGAAGTTTGAGGCTGCAGTGAGCTAAAAAAAAAAAAAAAAAAAAAAATCAAACTAACCTTAAATATATTAAAGCTTATATTACTACTTATCATAGAAGGTTAGACCTTTCCATTTTTTTGTAAGAAAATATAGAAGATATAATTACACTTATACTAAGAGCTTACATGGAATTCTGAAAAGTAGAAAAGTCATCAACTTGTGATCCAAAAATAAGAAATCCTAACTGGGCGTAAGCAAAGAATATTATAAAAAACATGATGGCAAATCCTACTATGTCTTTAATACAACGGGACAAGGTTGATGACAGCTGAGACATTGTCTTGTTAAAGCTTATGAATTTGAATATCTGAAAAAGAACAAAGTTAATTGAAATAGGAGAATATCAAAGATGAAATTACTTAGAATAAATTAATTTCAGAAGAATTCTGCTTTGAATTAAAGGAGATATTTAATGATAATCACGGGTGTTTGAGGATTTGCCAGCAATCATTACAAGGCCAAACTTCTGGGGTCTTTTTTGTTTTCTTGAGATGGAGTCTCACTCTGTCACCCAGGCTGGAGTGCTGTGGCGCGATCTCGGTTCACTGCAACCTCCGCCCCCTAGGTTCAAGCGATTCTCCTGCCTCAGCCTCCCTAGTAGCTGGGATTACAGGCATGTGCCACCACACCCGGCTAATATTTTTTATATTTTTAGTAGAGAGGATTTCACCATGTTGGCCATGCTGGTCTCAATCTCCTGAGCTCAGGTGATCCACCCACCTCGGCCTCCCAAAGTCCTGGGATTACAGGCGTGAGCCACCACGTCTGGCCAACTTTTTTTTTTCTGTCATCCAGGCTGCAGTGTAGTGGGGGATTACAGCTCTCTGTAACCTCCACCTCGAGGGCTCAAGGGATCCTTTCACCTCAGCCTCCAGAGTAGCTGGGACTACAGGTGTGCACCACCACACCCAGTTAATATTTTTTGGTATCTTTGGATTTCCCAGGCTGGTCTCGAACTCCTGGGGCCAAGAATCTACCCGCCTTGGCCTTCCAAAGTGCTAGGAGTACAGTGTGAGCCACTGTGCCTGGCCCAAACTACTTTTAAAATTACTTAATAGTTGAAAAAATATTTTTCCCCATGACTTTTTAGTTTAATTTTTCATTATGCTATTACACTGTTTGTATTATTTAATATAATAAAATATAAATACCTTTATCCATGCAAAAAAGATGGTAATAGCAATTATATTATTGTAATAAATGTGCCAGCATGCAAGAAAATAGAAATCTGAATATTGTTCAGTACTTTCCAACAGCTCTCCAAGTAAGAGAAAAATTTGTACATTACAGTATGTGTTGAAGGAAACAGCCACAAAACACAACTAAATGGGAAAATAAGAAGGGTTAAGTTAGAGAATATCTCTACCTCTAAATATCTTACAGCCTATGAGGAAACACAAAAAAAGTTCACCAAAAGTTTAACAAAAAGGGAAGGAAAGATACGACATATGCTTTTACATAAATGGAAATAACCCTCAACTTATGCAAGTTTAAGGTAGCACTAATTATTATAAAGTTGAAAACTATTAATTGCTTGGCCATCCTAACCTATCTAAATCTTTATTTCTTTGAGTCATAAAGCACAAATGTATAAAATGATTATGTAACTCTGAGGCCATAAGGATTTCTGCTCTACATAATACTTAAAAGCTAAACATTTTCTACTGTGTAATACTACAAGAAAACAATTTATAGTTACAAAAAATAAAACCTTCTGGAACCTTTTAACAACCCTTTAAAAGAGGATTTCAGAACCAGGCTGTTTTAGCTATCAGAGCTTTATAACTGACATGAACATTTTCCTTTGACTATTCTTGCCTGAAATGCTCAGATAAACATTTAATGTTAGGTCCTTTGTAAGATATTAGTGGAGTTACCAGAGAGGTAGGTGGCATACTTTCTGACTCTCAGAAACTTTCAATCTGGTTTTGGGAAACAAGGCTTAAATACTTGATTGGCTATAATTAAGGGCCAATAAGGGTGAAAGATCAAATTGTATAAGCTAGAAACATTGGTTCTTTGTTCATGAGACCAAGCCCTTTAACATTTGTCTCAGCCTGCCTAAATCTCTGTTTATTTCAGTACATTTCATTGACTAGAACTGATGGTCTTTGGTGTTTCTTTCAGGGACTATTTCTCCAAACCTGATGCCCTCTGGACCCACAAGGTCCCCTCTGGCTGCTCACCCCTGTCAGTATTCTGCCTAGCCTTGTCTTTTGTCTATGTTTTCAAGATTTATTATGAGGAAAAAACCAGATTTGGCAACACAGATTAAACAGCCTTGCCCCCAAAGACCCGTGACTGGTGAAACTGAAGGCCCTGAAAGTAATACATTTTTTGAGTGGGGGTAGGGAGACCTACTGTGCACATTAAAGCGTAATATTTCTGGAATCACCTTTCCCTGTAGGTTTACGCTGACCCTCCCAAAGACCAAATCAGAAGAAAATAGATCTCTCCCTTTTGGAGGCACACCATTAATAGTACTATTCCTAGTTCATTTTATGTTTGATACTTGTAATTTTCAAAATAAGTCCTGGATGGAATAGAAGATTCTGTCTTTTTACACCTCCTTCATTGGTAGGTTCAGATGTGATCCCCTTCAACCATGTGCATGAATATATACTCACCAGCAAAAGTAGCAATTCTAGCCAGTTCCAAATACTTTTGAAATAGGCAGACTTAAATTCTTTTATTTTTTTGACTTCTTGTGTTGTGAAGACAAAAAGAAAAATACAAAATGTGATTTCACAGGAAGCAATAAAATAATCATAGTAGCTAACATATCTGAGGAGCTTCACAGAGTAAAACTGCCATGAAGTAAGTATTCCTCCAGTTGCAGGGAATTCTGCCACCAATCTGTAAAATCAGGTTTGCAAAAGCAAATGTTCATTTCAAGCATTTATATTTCAGTACGTAATGTGAAATTTTCAATCAATGATTATGTATGCTTTAATGATAATCAGTTGTTTTTTTTTTATATATAAAGTATGTTTCCTTGGGGAAATGGGTTCAATGTAAACATCTTCTAGATTTACTTATTTCATAGTGGCTCCACTTTTTCTATACCTGAATATTCACAGTGGTCAAAGACCAATGTAAATGAGAAAGCAAGTTGTGATTTTTTTTTTCAGGCATTCATTCTATTTTGTGTTCAGCTTGCTTGTTCATCACTGGGAATATAATTTATGTCCATAGGAGAATGATATGTTCAAGAAAATGCTATACCATTAGTTACTGTTATTAGTTAGAACTTTTCCCCAATATACATAATTTTTGAATACTTCAGAGGGAGGACATACATTCTCCCTCTTTAGATTATCAGAAATGCTTGCTTCTAAATGTCAAGGTCACATATTCTACTAAAGCAATGTTTTCTGTTGGATGCTGGATACAAAAATCTATATGCAGACAGAAGTATAAAAATTAAATCCAACACTACATATAAAAAGATTTTGAGGTTCTCTGGTGTTCGCCACAACTTCTGATAATTAAGAATTGGTGGTAATTTAAGGAACCAGCATTTCTATCACAATATTATAATTTAATTATTCCTACTAAAGATTTTAGCAAATGTCATTGGTACTCTTATAAGGTGCTCCCAAAACAACAAAAACAAAACCTCAGTTAACAAATCAAACTTACATCTTACACATACTAGGTAGTGAGTGAAGTGAACTAAACTCAATATTATGATCTGAAGTGCAGACTAATCAAAAAGGAACAACAATATTCTGTTTAATTTGCCTGATAATTGTACAAAAACGAAAATAAACAGATAAGGTATAAGTAATATGCATCTACACAACTACTGATTAGATACTCCAGTTAACAGTTTCAAAGTCTGCTGAAGTTTCTAAAAAATAACGTTTTAAAAGGTAACAGAGTAAGTGTAAAACTTTCAGAGAGGAAATCTGGACTTAATCTGATATTACAAGGGCTTCTTCATATGTCTTAAAGCCAGTTACCTCAATGCTTCCATTCTTGTTTAGGACATAAAAATAATTTGTATTCTTCACTTTATCCTGATCAGGACTGTTGGAAAGGGTGAATGAAGTTGGTAAAAAGCTCTGATTCTCTGAGAGAAAAGAACTTTAAAATAAAAGGTAAAACATCCATTGGCTGCTTCAGGCAGTTCATTTGTTTTATTCATTTTTACATATTTTAAAGGCCATGGTGTGTTTCACTCTCCCTGTTGCACGGGGAGCAAAATCTCCTAAACTCCAATTCCATAGTCCATTCAGGAAAAAATGTTAAGACTTATGAGATAAAAGTGGCTCACTGATATTAAATTTTTTTTGACTTTTATTTTAGGTTCGGGGGTGCCTGTGCAGGTTTGTTATACAGGTAAACTTGTGACTTGGGGGTTTGGTGTACAGATTATTTTTTCACCTGGGTACTAAGCATACTTCCTGACAGTTTGTTTCTGAGCCTCCTCCTTCCCACCCTCCTCCATCAAGTAGGCCCCAGTGTCTGTTGTTCCCCCTTTTCTGTCCATGTGTTCTCATTATTGAGTTCCCACTTATGAGAACGTGTAGCTTTTGGTCTTCTGTTCCTGTGTGGGTTTGCTAAGGATGATGGCCTCCAGCTCCATCCATTTCCCTGCAAAGGATATGATCTCATTCTTTTTATTGCATAGTATTACATGGTGTATAGTAGATACTGTTGTTTGCCTCTCTAGCAGTCATTATCCCATTTTTTCTAACAGAATCTTAATTGTATTCAGTCTTCCACCCATCCCAGATCACTTAGGGGAAGCTGATTAAATCCCCAGGCAGATCCAGTCATGGTAATCCTTTACTAAGTGTTTGATTCTAGAGCAAATCCTTTTCTAGTGCTTGATTCTGACTCCCATATTGTTCGAAGATCAACTATACATTGAATTTAAAAAACATCCGAAGCCCTCACATCTGAACCCACAAATGAAGGAGGTATAAACCCTTATTAGGGTTTTGTTCATGCTTGTGCTGAGATTAAAATCCCAAGGTTTAAAATAAAAATAATGTAGGCTGGGCACGGTGGCTCACGTCTGTAATCCCAGCACTTTGGGAGGCCGAGGCGGGTGGATCACCTGAGGTCAGGAGTTCGAAACCAGCCTGGCCAACATGGCAAAACCCTGTCTCTACTAAAAATACAAAAATTAGCTGGATGTGGTGGTGCACGCCTGTAATCCCAGCTACTCAGGAGGCTGAGGCAGTAGAATTGCTTGAACCCAGGAGGCAGAGGTTGCAGTGTGCTGAGATCATGCCACTGTACTGCAGCCTGGGCAACAGAGCTAGACTCCATCTCAAAAATAAAATAAAATTAAAAATAAAAAAATGAAAAATGTGGTTCTACTGTCAATATGAAAAAGTAACCACATTGTTTTATTATTTCAAAATTTATTTAGGAACATGGAGATTACATACAATGTTTTATATTGTTTAAGAATATGTAGTCTCACTTCTTGTCTTTCTGCAGCTTCAAAGAGCTATCATTTAGTCTTGATAATTTCCTCTTCTAATCAGATCATTAAAATCTGTTGGTTTCCTTTCAGAATGGCTTCTTTATTAAGTTACTCATTTTTGTCTCAAGAATGAACAATTTAAATTTCAATGAGTAATAGCAGCCAGGATCCCAGAAATATTAGAGCCTGTGGTATATTGCAAAAATAGCTACAGTTCTTCACATCTTTTTGCCTGGCCTGTCACCCAGGAGAGGGTGTACTGCCCCAGCCCTTGATGCTGGACTTGACCATGTGAATTTCTTTGGCCAATGGGATGTTAACAAATATGATGCAAGCAGAAACTTGAAATGAGTTTATACATTAGAACTTGCTCTTTGGGACCTCTACAATTGCCATGAAAAAGACATGCCTGGGCTAACTTGGACCCAGGAGAAGGATGAGATACATGTAGAGCAGAACCAACTCAAAGACACATGTGTGGGTCCTGCCAAATAGCAGCTATATTGGCAAGCCTAACAGAGATCAGTCAAGCCCAGCTGGATCAATTGAACTCTAAACACATGAGAAATATTTATTGTAAGCCACTACACTTGGAGGTGGTTTGTTCCCTAGGAAAAGCTAGATACAAGACCTAACTTGGGCCTCAGCTCTCTACCTCTGAATCATTTAGGAGACTTTTGGTTGTAACCAAAAACCCCAACTTAAATTGGTTTAAACAATAAAGAAATTTATTTCTGTCACACAGCAGCAGTTTCAGAGATAACAGCAGACACCATTTGTGGTAAGTTCACAGATCTAGCTCCATTACTTTGAGATGGCTTCAGTTTTGCCCTCCTTTGCGTTAGCTAAGTATCTTACGCTTCCCCAAGATGATTGTGTACAAGCAGCAACTGTGATTATATGTCATTGATGTCAGTAAAGAGATAGCACCAACCAAAGAGAAAAAAAAAGTTATTCCCGTTAGTCTAATTGGGTTACCTTAGGTCACCTCCCTAACATGGACCATGCTAATTGATTTATGCCAGGCCAAGCTCACTACACTCCAGCCTGGGCGACAGAGTGAGACTCAGACTTAAAAAAAAACCATAAGGAAGAGAAAATATATTTACTATTCACTAAGTGGGTCTTCATAATGATCTTTATCCTAGTGGCCTTCACACTGAGTAGGCTGAGGAGGAGGAGGGGAAGAGGAAGGGAGGGGCTTGCTGTCTCAGGGGTGGCAGAGCGGAAGAGGTGGAGGAGTGCATTCAGTGAAACTTTACAAATTTTACATAATAATTTTTCTCTGACATTTTTTTCATTTTTCTAAAAATGTTTCTACACAGTACCAGTCCTTCAACCCTTTGCTTTAGTTTCTGCGCCTATATCATCGAAGGGTCCATGTCATAAAAGAAGTCAAAAGCAGTCTTGAATAATCGGAACCCTTCTCCAGATGTCTAATGTCCATTTATTTTCTGTTCTGTTTCTATGTTTTCCTTCTCATCATTTGGCACTGATTTGGAAGCACCCATCTCCATCAAGGACTCTTCTGTTAATTCCTCTGGTGTGGTGTCCATTAGCTCTTGATTTCTCCAAAATCAGTATCCTGAAACCCTTCACCCTCCCACTTTTTTTTTTTTTTTTTTTTGAGACGGAGTCTCGCTCTGTCACCCAGGCTGGAGTGCAGTGGCCGGATCTCAGCTCACTGCAAGCTCCGCCTCCCGGGTTCACGCCATTCTCCTGCCTCAGCCTCCCGAGTAGCTGGGACTACAGGCGCCGCCACCTCGCCCGGCTAGTTTTTTGTATTTTTTTTTTTTTTTTGCCACATCTACATCTCTTTCATGATTTCTTTGATTGACTCTGTCCTAAATCCTGTGAAGTCATGCACATCTGAACAGTTTTCTCCAGCGGGTATTTATTGTTTCAGGTTTGATAGCTTCACAGTTTTTAATAATGATGGCATCTTCAATAATGCAATCCTTCCACACTTTCATGATGTTCTCTCTGTTGGGGTTCTCTTCCGTAGTATCGACAATCCTTTCTAAAGAGTACTGTGTGTTATGAGCCTTAAAAGTCCTCATGATCCCCTGATCTAGAGGCTGAATTAGAGACGTTGTGTTTGGGGGTAAGTAAACCACTGGAAAAAGCATCAATGGAACCATTCTAGAAAAAGAGTTCTAATTGTCCAGGCCTTCTTGTTGTACAACCAAAAGACTGGAAGCTGGTGTTTTATCTTTTCCCTTCAAGGTTAGGGGGTTAGCAGTTTTATAGATAAGGGTAGTCCAGATGATAAACCTGACTTCATTTGCACAAAACAGTAGAGTTAGCCTGTTTCTTCCTGCCTTAAATCCTTGTGCTTGCTTCTCTTCCTTATTAATAAATGTTCTTTATGGCATTTTTTTTTTCCAGAATACGGCACTATTGTCTGCATTAAAAACCTGTTCAGGCAGATATCCTTTCTCCTCAATGATTTTCATAATGACGTCTGCTATGTTGTCTGCTGCCACTTGGTTGGCAAAAGCTACTTCTGCTATCTTGACATTTTTGAAAGTGAAACCTCTTTCTAAAAGTATCAAACCAACCATTGCTGGCATTAAATTCTCAACTTTAGATCCTTTACTTTTTTTTTCTTTCTTTCTTTCTTTTTTTTTTTGAAACGGAGTTTTGCTCTTGTTACCCAGGCTGAAGTGCAATGACACAATCTCGGCTCACCACAACCTCCGCCTCCCAGGTTCAAGTGATTCTCCTGGCTCAGGCTCCTGAGTAGCTGGGATTACAGGCTGTGCCACCACGCCCGGCTGATTTTGTATTTTTAGTACAGACGGGGTTTCTCCATGTTGGTAAGGCTGATCTCAAACTCCTGACCTCAGGTGATTTGCCCACCTCGGCCTCCCAAAGTGCTGGGATTACAGGCGTGAGACACTGCGCCTGGCTGACTTTGCTTTTCTTAAATCATTTAGCATCTAAAGGTATGCCTTTCTTATAGCAATCCTGCATTCCCACAGAAGCTGCACTTTCAATGAGATAAAAAGGTATTTTGCAAAAAGGGCAAGGTTTCCACACCTGCCGGCATAGCTGCAGTGATGGCTTCATGAATTTCCTTTCCTTCCCCCTGCTTCCAGGGCAATGGTCCTTAGTCTCTGGATTCACTTATCTTGAAACGGTGGGCAACTGCAGCTGCAGACGTCAATTTATGATACATATCAAGTAATTCAATTTTATCTTGTAACGTCATGACATTTCTCTACTTTGTGGGAGCACCCCCAGTATCACTAGTGGCATTTTGTATGGGTCCCATGGTGTTATTAAAGGTTTATGGTATTGCACTAAATACGATAAAAAACACATGAGAACTATGAGAGATCACTTTTTTTTACTGAGATACACAATTTATTGGAGAGACAAACTGCTTAAGTCAAGATGGTGAGCATCACACGACACTTTAAATGGATACAGCACTAGAGTTCACTGCAATAGCAACAGGAGATGGCTATGAAATTCTTACACTAGTGCAGTGTGTAGTCTAATTTTATGCAGTTATGATATAGTACTGCAACTTTTGTTTACATTTTTCTTGACTGCAAATGGTGCCACATGTTTATGTGCATAAGTTTTGGCAAATTTTAACTTCTTATAATAGATTTGTGTATACTGTGTGATAGTAAACAATAAAATAGATGAGTATCTACAGGTATTTCATGCATTCACGACATGCCTAACTTCTTCTTAATTTTTTTTTTCAGTATTTCTAGGCGACATGGTTGGTTTGGGAGTTTTTTCAAATTGTCACAAAGGTCCAAAAATTTTCCAATATATTTACTGAAAAAAATCCATATCTAAGTGGATCTGTACAGTTCAAACTCATGTTGTTCAAGGGTCAACTGTACTAATAAAGAAGTTTTGTAGGCCACTGACCACTGTCTATGAAAAAAAGTTTTGAGTCACTCACCTGATAATACAAAATAGATTTACGTTAGCATTATATAAGGAAAAATCAATAAAAATAACTCTAGTCCCTCTTGTGATCCAGCTGTTCAGTCGAAGGTCAATGAACTTGTTTTTGGTTTCAGATTTTGATTTTGATAAAGTGAAAATATATCCTCCATTTCGGTAAACACCAAGAAATCCCCAGTGCCAAGGGGAGTTGGTATTAGAAGTAGAATATCTCCATCTGTTAGACATAAAAAGAATAATGGTGAAATGAGAAAGCCCAACTGAGAAGTATTCTCATAATTTAAATTGATCTTTGGTTCAAAAGTAGTAGTTTTTTGGCCGGGTGCGGTGGCTCACGCCTGTAATCCCAACACTTTGGGAGGCCGAGTAGGCGGATCCCTTGAGCCCAGGAGTTCGAGACCAGCCTGGGCAATGTGGTGAAACCCCATCTCTACAAAAAACACAAAAACTAGCCAGGCATGGTGGCGTGTGCCTGTAGTCCCACCTACTCAGGAGGCTGAGGTAGGAGGATTGTTTGGGCCCGGGAGGTTGAGCTGCAGTGAGCTGTGATCATGCCACTGCACTCCAGCCCAGGCAAAAGAGCCAGACCCTGTCTCAAAACAAAAACAAAAAAACCAAAAACAAACAAAAAAACAAAACAAAAGTAGTACTTTAAAAAAAAGTATTAGTAAATTCATAAGTATCATAGTAATTTTAAAGCAAGACAATGCATTAAGGACTAAAGGATTAAGATTTAATTAAGATTTAATGTAGTTTATACTTTTTAATGCATATGGTGGGCAACACCACTGGACTAGGTGCTATGAGATAATTTTTCAAAAATCCATAATTTTTCAAAAATTTGCTGGGCATAGCAGCACGTGCCTATAGTCCTCGTTACTGAGAGCCCCAGAGTTCAAGGCCGCATTGAGCTATGATTGTACAACTGCACTCCAGCACTCCAGCCTGAGTGACCAAGTGAGACCCTGTCTCAGAAAAAAAAAAAAATCCATCTGTTAGGTGTGGTGGCATATGCCTGTAGTCCCAGCTACCCAGGAGGCTGAGATGAGAGGACTGCTTGAGGCCAGGAGTTTGAGGTTGCAGTGTCGATGATGGTGCCTGTGAATAGTCCCTGCACTGTGGCGTAGGTCACATGGTGAGATCCCCTCTCTAAAAAAACAAAAAAATCCATCTGTTGTCTCACAGAGCTTAGAATTGTCTCAGGGAGCTTAGAATCTAGAAAATGACGACTGTTTTTTTTCTTTAACATGTTGTTTCTGTTATGAGATATTTAGTCTTTGAGTAGGACAAAACTATTAAGAGTTTTGGCTCAGAAATGGGTAAAAAAGGTGTTTCATAACTGTCTTGTAAATGTAAGATATTGTTTATAAATGCTCAATAAAAACTTTGTTACAATGTCCATGTTGTTATGTAGATATTTTAATGAAAGTACATAAAAATCAAAGTAAACTGTGTATAACTAAATTTTGGACTGGGTGCAGTGGCTTACGCCTGTAATCCCAGCACTTTGGGAGGCTGAGGTGGGCGGATCACTTGAGGCCAGGAGTTCGAGACCAGCCTTGCCAACGTGGTGAAACCCCATCTCTACTAAAAACACACAAATTAGCTGGGCGTGGTGGTGTATGCCTGTTATCCCAGCTATTTGGGAGGCTGAGGCACGAGAATCTCTTGAACCCAAGAGGCGGAGGCTGCAGTGAGCCAAGACCGCGCCACTGCACTCCAGTCTGGGTGACAGAGTAAGATTCTGTCTCAAAAATAGAAAAAAAAATTTTTTTTTGTTTCTTCTTTTTAATTTGTAACTTAATTACAGGATATCCAAAAATGAAAAGCTTTGATTCCTCATTTCAGTCTCTCTATTCAGTTCCCCCAAAACAGATTTGAAAGGTTATTCAGAGATGCACTGCTTAAACCTGTTCTACTACTAACACTACAGCAGGGAGGGAAAGAGACACCACTAGGAAAAAATACCTATGTTTTAATGAAACTTCCATAGTTGTATTTTTGAGTGTTTTCCACACACGACTATTAAGTGGAAACAGGAAGATCTGTTGCACCAGATCTCTCCTAGCTTCCAATGTTTTGTTTTTAATTAGTGAATTTTACATTTTAGACAAGCAAAATTGATTCTTTTTTCATTGTTGAGGATTAACAGGTATTAATTCACAATTCCAGTAAAGTATAGAGATTATAAAATAAACCTAACTGATAGTGTTAATTTTGGTATTTTATAAAGTATTTGTACTTGTTATGAGAATTTGGAATATTAAAATACTTAAAAGAGTAGTCTTAGGATTCCAATTAATAATGTGTAAATAATTGCTTTATCTTGTAATTTGGGGTTGAAAGAAAGTAAATAGTACTATAATAGTTAAGAGAGTGGGCTGGGTGTGGTGGCACACACCTGTAATTCCAGCATTTTGGGAGGCCAAGGCAGGCGAATTGCTTGAGCCCAGGAGCTTGAGACCAGCTTGGGCAACATGGTGATATCCCATTTCGGCAGAAAATACAAAAATTATCTGGGTGTGGTGCCATGTGCCTGTAGTCCTAGCTACTTGGGAGGCTGAGGTGGGAGGATTGCTTGAGCCCCAGAGGTTAAGGCTGCAGTGAGCTATGATCTTCACTGCACTCCAGCTTGGGCGACACAGCGAGACCCTGTTTCAAAAATAACAATAATAATTTTTCTTTTTTGTTTTTTTTTAGACAGCATTTTGCTCTTGTTGCCCAGGCTGGAGTGCAATGGCGCAATCTTGGCTCACTGCATCCTCCGCCTCCTGGGTTCAAGTAGTTCTCCTGCCTCAGCCTCCCAAGTAGCTGGGACTACAGGCATGCACCACCATGCCCGGCTAATTTTTTTTTTTTGTATTTAGTAGAGACAGGGTTTCACCATGTTGGTCAGGCTTGTCTCTAACTGCTGACCTCAGGTGATCCACCCACGTTGGCCTCCCGAAGTGCTGGGATTACAAGCGTGAGCCACCGTGCCCGGCCATAATAATGTATCATCATACTTATGAATGTATTCGATTTATTAGAATCATACAAGTCCTCAAGAACACTAAAAACTCATACAAAGAAGAAACAAGTTAAAAAAAAAAAAAACCCAGCAATAATTAATCCTGGGAGTTCAAGAGAAGTTGTTCAAGAAAGGAAATATAATCATTATTCATATTTATAATATAAACATTGACTAATGATTGACAATAATTATGATATAACTATATTGAGATGCTAAGAGGAACAGGAGGAGTGTGTGTAGAGGGTGTAGCATAAGAGAGCTATATGACAGATCACCTTCCATGATAGAAAAACAATAGAGGCTGGGTGCAGCGGCTCACACCTGTAATCCCAGCTCTTCGGAAGAGCAAGGCGGGAGGATTACTTGAGACCAGGAATTTGAGATCAGCCTGGGTAACGTAGAAAGACCCTGTTTCTACAAAAAATAAAAAAAACTAGTCAGGTGTGGTGGTTTATTCCTGTAGTCCTAGCTGCTACTCAGCAGACTGAGGCAGGAGGATTGCCCGAGTCAGCAGTTTGAAGCTGCAGTGAACTATAATTACACCACTGCACTCCAGCCTGAGCAAGACAGTGAGATCCTGCCCCTAAAGGAAAAAAAAAAAAACACATAACTGTAAAATCAAGTGTAAGGTAGCAGTATGAGGATGTAACTTAGAAAGAAAAAGTATATACCAGAAGAAACAACTATAAAAGAGCTGAAAGTAGCTGCTTCTGGAGAGTGGAAATTATGAGTAGGAAAGGGTAGACCTTTGTAGATATTCGTATTGCTTTAATAAATATTAAATTATACAAAATGTTCATTCTCTTCTCCCTATAATTTTTTTTTTTGAGTGGGGGATGGAGTTTTGTTCTTTCTTGCCCAGGCTGGAGTGTAGTGGCGTGATCTTGGCTCAATGCAACCTCTGCCTCCAGGGTTCAAGCGATTTTCCTGTCTCAGCCTCCCAAGTAACTGGGATTACAGGCGTGTGCCACCATGTCCAGCTAATTTTTGTATTTTTAGTAGAGATGGGGTTTCACCATGTTGGCCAGGCTGGTCTTGAACTCCTGACCTCAGGTGATCCGCCTGCCTCGGCCTTCCAAAGTGCTAGGATTACAGGCGTGAGCCACTGCACCTGGCCTTTTTTTTTTTTGAGACTGAGTCTCACACTATCGCCCAGGCCAGAGCGCAGTGGCGTGATCTCGGTTCACCCCAACCTTTGCCTTCTGAGTTCAAGTGATTCTTGTGCCTCGGTCTCCTGAGTAGCTGGGACTATAGGTGTCTGCTACCACACCTGCCTAATTTTTCTATTTTTAGTAGAGACGGGGTTTCGCCATGTTGGCAAGGCTGGTCTCAAACTCCTGACCTCAAATGATCCACCCGCCTCAGCCTCTCAAAGTGCTGGGATTACAGGTGTGAGCCAATGATTTTCATAAGGTTCTAAAAGCACAAAGTGTGCGTAGCACTGATACCAGCAGCTTCTGTGTCAAGGTAAGCTAGTGCCAGTGGCACATTTCCTTCTTTTTTTTTTTTAGGGACAAGGTCTCCCTCTGTCCCCCAGGCTGGAGTGCAGTGGTGTGATCATAGCTTGCTGCAGCTTCAACCTCTTGGGCTCAAGTGATCCTCCTGGATCAGCCTCCCAAGTACCTTGGACTTCAGGTAAGCCCCATCACACCTGGCTAATTTTTAAATTTTCTGTAGAGACTGGGTCTCAGTATGTTGCCCAGACTAGTCTTGAACTCCTGCCCTCAAGCAATCCTCCTTCCTCGGCTTCCCAAAGTGCTGTGATTACAGGTGTGAGCCACCAAGTCTGGCCTCACATTTTCAATACAAAGTGTACACATGAGTCTACACCAGCACTAGCCTCAGTCACTTTGAAACACAATGGCCATAGCATCTTTGGCAAGCATCATCAGATGCAGTCCCTGTAGAGCATAACTGCCCCATTTTAGTAGGAGCAGCAACAGAAAAAAATCACTGAAGGAAGCCAGAGTAAGAGAGGAGGAAAGTGACAGAGCACAACTAAGACACCCACTAAGGATCCCAGATCGTCTTGGGGATGTGTTGTCGGCATCTAGCCACAGCCAAAAAAGCAGATTAATTGAACATTTTAGAAGCAAAAATTGATGCTTTGCCCTGTGTCCAATATGACTAAGCACTTCATATACCAAAGTCAGAAAAAAGAAACACTTTGCATCCTAAACAAAAAATAATAGGTTCACCCTTCCTTTTCTAAACACTGCTATCTCCAAATCTTCCTTTTTTACTACTGTCGAAACAGTCTCCTTACCCTTCCAGGACCCAGCTGGTGTTACTTGGAAGACACACATCTAAAAGATACAATGGTAAATGCTGGAAAAAGTATAATTTTATGCTACTTACTCAGTATTAATTTGAAGGCCAAAATTAGAGAGGTCTTCATTTGCAGAAGTATATTTGCCATAACATTCACTCATCAAAGACTGAAAAGATGAATAGACTTTGCATGTGTTGTTGCGGACTTTTAGTTGACGAACTCTGGGGACTCCTAGAAGTATATTCTCATAGTAGATGCGACTGCTGTTCTTTAAATTATACAGCTGCTGGTTATTGTACCATGAATCCCAGTACAGACCTTCCAAAAGGGGACCTTCCATAAACTTCATATAGAAAAACAAATGTCATGGGAAAAATATTTTCATGTCTATAGAATCTACATTCATACCATTATGCATAAGAGATTTTGAGTATGAAAATCAAACTATTGATCAAGCTACCATTAATGGTAATGGTAATGCTAATGAAGCTACTGCGGATGGTTAACACTCATTAAGCATGTACTGTGTACTAGGCACTGCTCTAAGCACTTTATAAGCATTAACTCATTGAATCCCATAGCCCTTCTTCTCTCCTTATACGAGTAAATTAAAATTTTCTTCCAATACATGAGTATCAGAGCTGGTCATAGCCACACATCATGACTTCACTCCAAAGTTGTCTGTACCCCTCCTCCTAACCCTCCTCCCCAGCTCTGGCCATGGTGCCTGCTACTCCTGGCTTTGCCCTTTGCTGATCGTTCTAAGAGATCCCAAGCCCAGGGTTCATTTACTTCCTCCCTTTGTCTTCTCTGTCATTGTCCACATACATGCTTCAGAAAACACAGTAACAAAGTGGCAGGGTGACCTCCACTTCTTTTATTATTGTTTCCTATTTCACCTAGCCTAAACCAACCATCTAGGATCATTTAGCCCTCATCTCACACTTGCCCTCTTTCAGGAAATGACCCTGTCTCCTTGGTAAGTTTCAAATTCCTGCACAGCATTCATGATATGACCTCTGTCCAATTCATACTTTGGCCTTTTCTACCTCATCTTCCATATGCTCACAATACCAAACATAGCTCCACATGTAGAATTAGTTACAGAACATATTGTTCCTTCTTCCTAAAATACCCATCCCTGATTCATGCTTCAAAATGCAACTAAATTGTCATCACCACTGGAAGCCTTCTCTGCCTTGTCCTTATATGCCCCCATGTGCATATGCCAGGTTTTGTGACCTGGGAGAGCTGAAACTGCTGTCCCCTTAACTGTTCTTTCCTCATAATGTGAGCATGTTGCTATGTTAAATGTAATGGAAAAAGCAAGTCTATTCCACTGCTGAAGGAATGATTCCCTTACATAAGTAAAAACACCATGAAATTATATTCTTATATGTACGTTTTATTATATACTGTACCTTACCATAACACATATACACAGTAAAGGCTTGTATGCCAAAACCACATATATTACACTTTCTGGGCAATTAAAGAACTTTTTCAAAGTAAATTTCACTATACACAATTATAGACTAGATCCTAACCCTCACATAAGATGCAAGTCTTCTATTTAACAAATGAAATGAGAACGTTTAAAAAAATCAATTTTTTTTTTTTGAGATGGAGCCTTGCTCTGTTGCCCAGGCTGGAGCGCAATGGCATGATCTTGGCTCACTACAACCTCCAACTCCCAGGATTACAGGTGGCTGTCACCATGCCCGGCTAATGTTTGTATTTTTTAGTAGATACGAGGTTTCACTATGTTGGTCAGGCTGGTCTCGAACTCCTGACCTCAGGTGATCCACCCACCTTGGCCTCCCAAAATGCTGGGATTACAGGCGTGAGCCACCGTGCCCGGCCAAAAAAAATCAATTTTTAAAAAATTACAAGAATAAGGCCGGGCGCGGTGGCTCAAGCCTGTAATCCCAGCACTTTGGGAGGCCGAGACGGGCGGATCACGAGGTCAGGAGATCGAGACCATCCTGGCTAACACGGTGAAACCCCGTCTCTACTAAAAAATACAAAAAAAAAAACTAGCCGGGCGAGGTGGCGGCGCCTGTAGTCCTAGCTACTCGGGAGGCTGAGGCAGGAGAATGGC